>NC_056743.1:735327983-735557983 GCF_019279795.1 Protopterus annectens
AAGATGACAGGACAGTTAATATAATACCCATCTGTGTGGGACACTGTAGACACTACACCCCTGTACCACACTGCAGACCATTGTCAGGTGGCCTAATGCCAAGGATTACCCCTCACCCAGCCTTGTACAGCCATCTTGCACAGCCAACCACTACGCACCCATGAAGCAATGCACACATGCATGCCAGTACTGGCACCTTGTGTCTGCTTGTGGGGTATGATGTTCCCAACCACAGTCACACCCAGTATAACTCCCATTGGCATAGTGACTGATGTCAGACACGTTCACATGCCCTAGCCCATAGAACCTCAGGATAACTCTTGTGGTGCATGTAATACCTGTGCATTACTGTAGTGTGGCAAACTAAGTAGTTAGGAAGTGTATTTGTGAGCCTGCCAAAGTGTGCCAATGTGTCTGAGTCCCTTAGAGAGTGTGGTTATGTTGACAATGACATCTGTTCATGTGGACAGCCATGTGTGCTACACCTAATGTATGTCTACTATATCTCTGTTGCAGATGTCGCTCACCAGCACACATATATGTTCTTACAGCACACCACTATGTCAGCTATGTGGCACATGGAGTAACTGCATGCACTTGTAATAGTAATGGCTAGTCAGTCAGAGGTTTGAACCCCTGTACTGGTAGGTGTGTAACAGATGATGCTTAGGTTTTAGTCTCCCAGCCCTTCTCTGATGTACTTTGCCTCTGTCTGTCCCTCCCACACACTCTCTGGTGGATTTGGAGATGTACACCTGCTCAGCAGCAGCTTGTGTTTTGTAAATGATGGTCATGATTAGGTGATGGCCTCTGCACCTATTGCAGTCATCCTCTAGCTGATTGCATGTGGAACAGCTGTGGTGACATTCCCATAGCCAATTGCATGGAAACACAGTACAATATCTAGGAACATCATGTCGGTTTTTGCCCATGACAGTCGCTGTGAGTGGAACCTGGATCTGGTGTTTGGGAAACAGCATCACAGATGAAATCTGGATATTCCTCAAACAACATACACAGTGGAAAATAGCCTAAAGACAGGAGGGTGATGTGCCAGACATGACTACAGTATGTAAGTGTAGCTATGCTTCATTCAGACTACTGCCAATTTAACAGGTTGTGTGTGGTAATGACTAGTCTGCATGTTTTAATAACTGACAAGACAGTGCTCTGTTTGTGAGGAAACCCCCATATGTAGGGTCATCTGTGGACTGGTCAGTGTGTGGAACCATTTGTTTCTTGTGTTACTCACAGAACACACATCTGTGAACTGCAGAAGCATAGTGAGAGGATTGCAGTCAGTACATGTTGACAGTGATGAGAGTTACTGCCATCACATCCCTGATTGGACATACGTCACATGAAACAGTGGTATGACAGTCACTGTCTGAGGTTATCACAGTGACATGCCAATAATGGGCCACTGTTCATAGCTGCAGTCACAAGTCATCTATGCTTTGGACAGATGTCATGCAGTATATATGCATGTGTTGTGCTCCCTCTGCAAATGTATGACATCTGTTGTGTTGGGTTGATGGTAATATCTATGCATGCTGTTATAAGTGATCCTGAATGCTGTTGACTATTACTAAGCCTTATCTGTGTTAAAACTGCAACACCGTAGGCTGTATGGGATTGGAGGTCCTGGCGGAACCACCTGTCCCACTTCAGCTGGCCATGGCACTGGGCACCAACACGTCTGGGGCCCAGCCTTGGACCTCCACCCCTGTTGGCTCTGCACCACCTTCTGATGGAACCGCACCTGAGGATGGGGCTTGCCCCCCCCCTGGGAGCAGGTCCAGACAGGAACTTGTCAGCCATCGTGTAGTCCAGGCTGTGGTGCGTAGGGGGCTCAATAAGGGGTTTTGAGGCTAGCTACAAAAGCTCAAGGGTAGAGTGTCACATTTAGAGGGTGAGCCTGCCCCTCCTAGACAGCCCCCAGCATAGCCACCTTTGCAGCTGTGAAGGTGCAGTGGTGGCTGCCCATGAGTGGGGACCTCTGTCCCACTATTTCCATTTGGGGGCTCATGGGCTTATGACTGCCAAACACCCCTCCCCATCCAAGGTGTATCCCCCCCACATGTGTCATATACCGCCCCTGTATGCTGTCTTGTCTGTCATCCTACCCAACCTATCCTCCACAAGCATACCTACTCTCCTTTCCCAGCATCCCACTCTCATCTTACAAAAATGGAAACAAAAGGCCAATCTGTTCCCAGAACAACTTTTTCCCCATACATAGCTGTCCATTTCACACGTGTCCACTGGACACATGTAACCTTTTTAATTTGCATCACAACATACTACTGTTGTCCTCACCCCTCTCTCAGGCACACGATCCTGGTATGCACATGACTCCTAAAGGTTCCAGGTACACGTGATGCAGATGACCCCATTGTACACACGACACTACCAGTCCCTCTATGGTTACCCCATTTAACTTTTTAATGATGATGATGTTGCACACAGCAATTTGCAAGAGTACTGTTCTCACGTAATGATTGGACAGGAACTGTTTTATTAATGTAAATAAAATGCACAAAGTAATGTATTTGGGCAATGTACAAATGTTTGCGTGTATTAATGACACATGTCTGTCTGAGGGAGTCTTGATATTACATAGGACAACACCACTACATAATACAGGAGTTGCTGGTGTTTCCCTTTTCATTCTCTTTTAATGCTTTGTTGTCACATGGTATGTTTTTGATATATCTATATATATCTATATCTATGTATGTATCTATATCTGGACATAAACACACACACACACACATACATCTACATAATGGAATACATTTCCTATACTGTTGAATGATTGTGCTGGATGATATGATTGTGATAACATCTGACACCTGTATATCTGCCATGGCTTAGTGGTTAATCACATTGGCTGTGGTGTGCAGGGTCCTGGTTTTGAGCCTTGCAGAGGCCGTTTATTTTGTTGCTGGGCAGAACAAGGACCATTGGATATGGAGTGATTAAGGCACTTTTAAGCAATTGTGAGCAGGTGTGGGCGGGTTTGCGCAACGGTAAGCAGGGGTTATTTTTGGTTACAGTTCCTTACACTCAGTTACCTTCTTGATTGCTTAACCTGTGTAGGCAGTGCTTACCCCCATGCAAACAGGTTGAAACCCGCTCTCTGCTGCTTAAAAGTGCTTACTCCTGCTTACCCCCACACTCATTTCTTTAAAAGAAAAGAAAAAAAGGGGTGATAGGAAAGTGGTGAAAAAGGGGCACCAAGAGGGAAAGACAGTGGGCAAGGTAGCTAGGGATGTGCAGGAAGGGTGTAGGAAAGGTCCATAGCTGTCCATTTCTTCTACAGCAATAGCTGTGCATATGCAATAAATTTGGCAGTACATTTGGACACTCACAACCCTGAGAGAGGGGTGAGGACAACAATAGTATGTTGTGATGCCAATTAGAAATGTTTACATGTATCCAGTGGACACGTGTGTGAAACGGACAGCTATGTATGGGGCATGCTTTTTTGTGGGAACAGATTACCTTTTTTTCTTTTATTTTTAGGTGAGAGTGGGATGTTGGGGAAGGGGATAGGTATGATCAGGGAGGATAGGTTGGGTAGGATGACAGACAAGACAAGACACGTACAGGGGCAGTATATGACACATGTGGGGGGGGACTCCTTGGATGGAGAGGGGTGTTTGGAAGTCGCAAGCCCATGAGCCCACAAATGGATGCAGTGGGACTGAGGTCCCCACCCATGGGCAGTCACCGCTGCACCTTCACAGCCCAGAAGCTGGCTGTGTTGGGGGCTGTGTAGGAGGGGCAGGCTCACCCTCTAGTTGTGCCACTCAGCCCTCAAGCTGGCATAGGCAGTCTCGAATCTCCCTGTCAAGCTCCCTATGCACCTCGGTCCGGACGGTACCACGAGTGACAGGTTCCTGTCCTCTTCCGCTCCCTGGGGGGGCAATCCCGATCCCCTGTGATGGTTCCACCCAAATGTGGTGCAGGGCCAATGGACAAGGAGGTCCCAGGCTGGGCCCCAAATGTGCTGGTGCCCGGTACCATGGCCAGCTGAGGTGGGACAGGTGCGTCCGCTGGGACCGGCCTTCCCATACAAGCTATGTTGTAGCATATTTCAGGCAGATATGGGTTAGTAATAGTCAATAGCATTCACGATTAGTTATAACAGCATGCACAGATATTCCCATTACCCAGGGCACCAGATACAATAGTTGCAGAGTAGGCAGAACACATGCATATATGGGTAAACAGTGGCCATTACAACAACATGTAGGTTTCATTGATGGCAAGAGGACACCAATATGGGAGTATTTTAACATGGCACATGCATAGAAACAGATGTAAATATTTATAAACCAATAGGACCTATGTCCCAACAAAGATTAGGAGTGTAGACATACCAAATGAGTTGTGTAAATCGGTTATTATTGCACATATGGTAGGGGTGTGAGAGAGAGAGAGTTCAATTAACAACTAATAAATCCTTGTAGTTTTCACAACATGCGTAGTCACTGCAGTGGCCTGTCCCTTACATGTATTATTACGCTACCCAATGGCATTATATTGTACAATGGTATGCTTGTAGATTAGTATGTACGGGACCTGTGTCTTATGTACAGGCTTGACAAGATGCAGGTGTTAATGCAACATGTTTTGAGACTGCTATCGTACACTTTGGGTGAGATGTTGGGATGACAGGTATGTTTGCATGTACATTCTCTGACTATGTACAAGTCTGACTATCAGTTATATGTCATTTACAGCTGCCTACATTTCTTGGATCATCACACTCATTTTTCAGGGGAACAGGGCAAAAGGCAGGTGATGTGGGCCATTTATCAGGACATACTGGGCAGATTGGAACAGTTGAGGGGTATGGATTTGCATACCACTTTCTATTTGAGCATTCTAGCATAATCTGTACAGTTGTTAAGTATATATATGCATACAGCTTTCTCTCTGAACATTCTAACAAACTGTGTGCAGTTGTGTGGAATGATTATGCATACAATTCAATGGTGCTCCTGGGATCCAAAGCCCTGCTGTGTGTGACAAAAGCATTACATTTAAGATCACTGTATACTATGCTATCAGGCAATTGTTGTGAGGCTTTGCAATGTATTTAGTCTAATATGACTGACCTGTTTGCACTTACAACATTGTTATACAGCACTTCATACACATTTTATCTACATACCACAGTGTGAGTAACACTGCTTACTACAACAGTACTATTTAATAACTGCAACAGTACAACAACATATGACTGCAGAGTAAACAGAAGCAATGAGGGGGTTACACCTTTATTCGCAGCATATTACACAATTCTGTATACTGGTACAACACTTTCTGAGGCTCTTATAGGTTCATAGGTAGGTACTAGGCTATCGGCCCAAGGGCCTACGTAAGCCTAGCCAATAAGGTTCCCTGGCTTACGCCACCCAAGAAAGTTATTTTCCTGTACCACTGTCGAGCAGAGACACAGAAATGATCCCTGGGGTGTATTTCCTATTTCCCATCCACTCATCAAGATTTTTCTTGAAGAGTGCTAATGAAGAACTTTGCTTGACATAGATGAATAGCCTGTTCCAGAGTATGGAAAGTCTCTGGGACAGGAATCTATCCTTCCAGCATGTCCTGTTTATTGTGGTGACAAGGTTTAGGTCCCTAGAGCGTGTAGCTTGGAGGGATTGGGATTTCTTTAGGTGTAGCATGTCCAACAGCTTACATTTATTTGTTATGACAGTACATGCAGGCTATTTACTAACCTGCCTCATGATGCATCCTTTGCAGCCTAGCATCATAGGCTTGCTGGTTCACAGCACGCTCATCTGCAGCTGTCAGAGATGTACAGTGATATTTAGCCATACCTATCCATAGTATACACAAGCTAGGCAATTATTAACTACGTAGTGGAAGGAGTACTTAGTTCTGGGGCATTCTGCATCTGCCTTGCTTCCTGGATCCACTGTTCAAGGACATCCCCCCTCCACCACTTCAGGTCTGCATGGTGGTGCCTGACCTGTTCACTAGTCCGGAGGATACCTGTGGCACTAGTTAGGTCACGGACGAGACTGTCCCAGGCCTTCATTTTGTACTGCGAGCACTGGTACCGGCCCTGCAGTAGTCTCCTGTCATGGTGCTTTACCAGGAGCCATACCATGAATTTGGACTCCTGAATGCCCCAGCGCTGCACTCTAAAGTGAGTGCCTTCTCCCATTCCAGCCATTCTGCCTGCAGGGGGATGCTACAACCAGTTATGAGCTGTATTCCTGCCTCTTCGGTTTAAGTAGGGCCGGATTCCTGCACTTTTCCGTAATTGGCCTGTTTTGAAAAGGCTAAGCTATGTCTTATTCATTACAGGTTATATATGTGTCTGGTATCCATCATTCATGTGTACATACACTGTATAGGGTCCTGGGGACTTCATAACTTTATTACAGTGACACCTCAACTCTGTGTTTACTGCAGTACTCCAATTCACATATTTATGGTCTATGGCAGGGTATAGAACATTACACTGTACATAGATTCAGTTCACATATTTGATTTGATTTCCCTGTTGTGAGGATTAGTTTGCTGATACCTCCTTTATATGTATTGCTATCATGGCGTAGTGGTAAACTACTGTGATGTACATGGTCCTGAGTTCTAGCCTTACAGAGGCTGTTTATTTTGTTGCTGGCCAGAACACGAGCTGTTGGGTACAGAGTGATTAAGGCACCTTAAAGCAGTTGTGAGCAGGTTTGCATGGAGCTAAGCAATGCTAACCTCTGGTTACAGTTTGTTACACTCATTTAACCTCTACATTGCTTCACCAGTGTGATACTCGCATACCGCCGCCCAAACAGGCTTACACCCGCTTGCTCCTGCACTTGCACATGCACTGCATTTGGTGTTTGCATCTGACACTCTCACCCCTGGGTGGGAGTGAGGAATACAATAATACCTTGTGATGTCTATTGCATCGGCTTACATGCCTACAGTAGGGTGTTGCAACCATGTGTTCATAGGTGTTGTGCAGTGGGTTATGGAAGGACACATATGATCATACCATACTTAGCCATTAAAACTGGACTGTGCTGCGGTGGGACCCTTATCGGGAATGGCGGTCCATTAGGCGTAAGCATGCCGGTCGACTGTATGGAAACCGTGGCCTGTCCAGAGTTTGCTTCATACTATTGGTGTGTTCCTCTTACAATCTGCACCTGTCTGGCAAATACCTGGGAATTGACACCATTAAATACAGACAAGTAATTGGGTTTAGGACCCCACATCTTTCAGCCGAGTCATGCTAATGCATACCTATTATTCTATCAGCTTTCTAAGGTTGTAAGGGGAATATGTGCTTTCTGTCCCTATTTGTTCCCCCAACAGTTTATGTTCTGTCCAGTGGTTTTGCTCTTAGGGGTTGAGAGGTATGGGCATAAGCTCTGCCCATTTCGGAATATTACTTACATCCCCGGGGCGGTCCTAATACAACTGCACCAGCCAAAACCTGCACACCTAGGCCCATAATTACATACCCATTTCTTATTTGCAATGGTGATGGACAGGTTGACAGACGAGATCAGACAGGAGTCCTCATGGACTATGATGTTTGCAGATGACATTGTGATCTGTAGTGAGAGAAGGGAACAGGTGGAGGAGACCCTGGAAAGGTGGAGATATGCTCTAGAGAGAAGAGAAATGAAGATCACAGGACTAAGACAGAATATATATGTGTGTATGAGAGGGAGGTAGAGGAATGGCGAGGATGCAGGGAGTAGAGGTGGCGAAGGTGGATGAGTTTAAGTACTTGAGGTCAACAGTTCAGAGTAATGGTGAGTGTGGAAGAGAGGTGAAGAAGAGAGTACAGGCAGGATGGAGTGGGTGGAGAAGAGTGTCAGGAGTGATTTGTGACAGACGAGTACCAGTAAGAGTGAAAGGGAAGGTCTACAAGAGGGTAGTGAGACCAGCTATGTTATATGGGCTGGAGACAGTGGCATTGACAAAAAGGCAGGAGTCAGAGCTTGACGTGGCAGAGTTGAAGATGTTAAGATTTGCACTGGGTGTGATGAGGATGGACAGGATTAGGAATAAGCATATTAGAGGGTCAGCCCAGGTTGGAAGGTTTGGAGACAAAGCCAGAGAGGCAAGATTACGTTGGTTTGGACATGTGCTGAGGAGGGATGCAGAGTATATTGGGAAAAAGATGTTAAGGATGAAGCTGCCAGGTAACAGGAAAAGAGGAAGGCCTAAGATAAGGTTTATGGATGTGGTGAGAGAGGACATGCAGGTATTTGGTGTGACAGAGCAAGATGCAGAGGACAGGAAGAAATGGAAACAGTTGATCTGCTGTGGCGACCCCTAATGGGAGCAGCAGAAAGAAGACAAAGAAGAAGAAGAGTTCCCCCACCTGCCCCTCCTCTACAGCACTCATCCTTACTGTGGGTGCAGGTGGGGTCTAACCACACCACTACACACTGTCCACTCTCCATGCGTCAGGACCCATGTTGTACGTGGTGTCGACCCATGGGTTATCAGGCTTGCACAACCTACTGGTCCGTGTACATCTACAGCCTGGTTTGATGAATCATTACTGGTACTGACTCCAATAATCAGTAATTTTTGGGGTGTCCCACAAGGGACATTGATGTCTTTGTTTCAAGATTAGACCTGGCAGGTCTCTCCCACTGGTAGTATCCTGCCTGTGGTCTGGGAAGCAGTGGTGTGTTTACTTGTATCATGTGTTTGTATGTTTCACTGGTCTAGGTGGGGGTGGTTGATGCTACGTATTGCACGTTTGTTGATTGGACCCTTCACCCCCATTTGCACGGCCTGTGAACATATGTAATTCGTAACTGCTGTATCATATCCTAGCTATTTACATGTGTATATTTACACACACACACACACACACACACATGTGTATATATATATATATATATATATATATATATATATATATATATATATATATATATATATGTATATCTACAATACTATATACAGATATATCCGTATATGAATGCATACATGTATAAATTTATATATTGCTATGTATATCTAACAACATATGGGTGTATGGGTGTCTGCATATGTATATATCTATATGTGGGCATGTATATGTATTCTGTCTCTGTATATAAACATTTGTACTACAGAGAGGGAGAGGTATATCTACATGTAGCTATGGGTAGATACGCACACACATTCCTCTACATATATACATCTACATCTGGTTATTCCATTCTCTGCCATGTAGATTAGACTTTGCTGCAGTGGAACTCATAGCGGGTGTGGCTGTTCGTTGGGCGACGCCTCTGCCCAATGAACACTTTTGCGCACATCCCTGAGGCTGTCCCTATAGACCCACATCAGCCAACACCTACACACCTAGACCCATAACTAGCTACCCATAGTTCTCCCACCCGCACCTCCTCTACAGCACCCATCCTTACTCTGGGTGCAGGTCAGGTCTAAACACAGCACTACACACTGCCCACTCTCCACTTCAATGGACCCATGTCATACATTGTCTCAACCCATGGGTCATCAGGCTTTCCCACCCTTGTATGTACACAACCCAGCCAGAATGGTCATCATATCGGTTTCCTTTGGTTATATGTCAATAGGGATGTTCCTGTCTGTACCAATATTATATTTCATGGGTGCACTCTGTCCCCCCCCCCGGTTGTATCCTGCCTGTGGTCTGGGGAGCAGTGGACTATTTACATTGTTTGTGGGTTTGCGTGTATGTTTCCTCTGTCCGGCTGGGGGGAGGTCATGCTACGTGTTACACGTTTCTTGCTTGGGCCCCTCACTTCCATTGACATAGCCTGTGAACTTGTCATTCTTGTGTGCTGTTTCCTATCATAGCTGTATATCTATGTATATCTACGCACACACACACACACACACACACACATACATACATATATATATATGTGTGTGTGTGTGTGTGTGTGTGTGTGTGTCTGCAACTATATATATATATATATATATATATATATATATATATATATATATATATATATATATAATTTATTTATTTATTTATTTAAATTTGTTGACCGAGAGTGTCCGACTGGACATAGGTCCATTTTCAGCGGAGGCCCGGGGAGAAAAGCTCCACAGTAAAATAAACAGACAGTAGTTACATTGGATTACATAGCGATTAACAATTTAACATAGCAATTACTTACAACATATTTACAGATGAAGAACATAGTACATCAGTAGACAACTAGAATCTTTATCTGTGAAGTACATAACAGACATTAACAAATTTTACAATGAGAAGTTCCTGCTGTATAATAAGTACTAGGCTTATGAGCATCTGAGCTTGCTATAATCAAGGTAGTTAGTGGAGTGGAAAGAAAGGTAGTGGTTGGAAGGGGTGGATGATATTAGAGTGGGAGATGCAAGGGCATAGCCAGCATGTTTTTAGGTGCGCTTTTAGTAAAGTTTTGAAGTGGGTGCATGATGGTACGGAGGTAATTGTGGGTGGGAGTGAGTTCCATAATTTGGCTATGGCAAGAGAATAGTGCTTCACCAGCAGAGTTATTGGCTTTAGTGATCTGCAAGTGATTTTTGTTGCTGGATCTTAGTGGTCTGGTGGTGTGATAGGGTTGGAGTAGATTCTGGAGGGATGGGACATTTAGTGGATGGTTTACTAGTTTGTGGGCGAGTGAGAGTTGATACCACTGAAGGAGGTGAGGGAGTTCAAGCCAGCCCAGTTCATCAAGTGAGAGACAGTGGTGACTACGGTAGGATGCCCCTGTGGCGAATTTGGCGATTTTGTTGTAGCAGGTCTCTAGCTTGTTTAGATCACATTGCCTTAGGTTGGTATATATTGGAGAGACATAAAGTAGGGTGGAGATAAGGTGGGAATTTGCTATTGAAATCTTTGCTGCTTTGGTGAGAAATTGCTTATTTCTGTATGACGCTCCTAGTTTTTTGTGGACTTTTTTTATGGTCATGGATATGTGAATGTCAAATTCTAGTTTATTGTCTATTTCCACTCCTAGCAATTTGGTGTGTTCAGTTGGGTATATAGTGGTGTTGTCTTTTGCTGTGATGTTAAAGTGAGAGTTGTTTTGAGTATGTTTGATGGGTTGGAAGAGGAGTAGTTTTGTTTTGTTTGGGCTGAGTATTAACTGGGCATCGGATAACCATGTTTCAACAGAGGAAAAGGCTTCCTGTGTGACGTTTTGCAGTTTTAGTAGGGACTGGGCTGAGCAGATGATGGTCGAGTCATCTGTGTATTGTATGAGTGTGCCATGTTTGGTGGCAGAGGCTAGATTACTGGTGTAAACAGAGAAGAGTAGGGGTCCAAGGATGGATCCTTGGGGAACCCCTATGGAGACAAGGTAGTTGGGGAGATATGTCATTCTGCCATACAACGGATTGTTGGCAGTCAGACAGGTAACTCTGAAACCAGTTGGTGACTGATTGTGAGAAGGATAGGTTATTGAGGACAGAGATAAGTTGTTTGTGTGGGACCATGTCAAATGCTTTAGATAGGTCTAGGAAAGTAGCAGAGGAGAGATAGCCATTGTTTTTGTGCTGAAGGATGGTGTTAGTAAAGGAGAGTAAGGCAGTGGTGGTGCTATGGCTTGGTCGGAAACCATGCTGAGTACTGGAAAGGAGGTTGTTAGTAAGGAGGTAGTCTGAGACCTGAGAGTGTATGCATCTCTGGTATTTTGGAGAGTGGAGAGAGAATAGTTATGGGGCAGTAATTGGTTAGTTCTGTGGAGGGTCCACCTTTGTGAAGGGGAATTATATGTGATACTTTCCACAGTGTGGGAACGTAACTTTCTGACAGAGATCGGTTAATTAAGATGGATACTGGGTAGGCCAGAGCATCAGCTGAGATTTGTAGGTATTCACTTGGGAGGTTGTCTGCTGCTAATTTGGTGGGTTTAAGTTTAGTTAAGAGTTTTTTTATGTTGGAGGTAGGTACAGGAGAAAAAGAAGGCAGTGGGAGATTACTAGTTGAAGGTGTGGGTTGGAGGGAGGGGTTGTGTTGTTTAGCTAGTGATAGTATGGTTTGGGTGAAGTGTGTGTTGAATGAGGTAGCAATATTTTCTGAGGAGTGAGGGATGTTAGGAGGAGGGTACTGACTTTACCTGGGTGGAGGATGGAGTTTATGGAGGACCAGAATTGTTTGGGGCTGTGTTGTGAGGAGTCTAGGGCAGACTGGTAGTATTGGAATTTGTCCTGTTTTATTAGCTTTTTGACTCTATTGCGTAGTTCTAGGAATTTCTGTCTAGCTGAAGGGGTTTTGGTTTTGCGCCAGTGCTCCCAGGCTTTATCCCTGTTTTTCATTTCTGACTTAGTGGTTTTCTGTAGCCATGGGGAGGGTTGTGCTTTGGTTCTGGAAAATCTTATGGGGGCATGGTAATTAAGGATGCTCAGGAAGGTAGTATTAAAAATTTAACTGCGTCATCTAGACTGAGGTACTTTAGAGGATGCCAGTTACATTCTTTGAGGGATGAGATGAATGTGAGTGGGTTAAAGTTTATTTTTACGTGTTGTGGTAGATGACAGGTTTAGCTTGGTATAGGTATTTTTTGAGTAGGAATGTTGGGGAGTGATCACTGAGGCTATCTCATAAGCAGCCTGTTATATATGACTGGGGGCTCTTACTGACTAGTATCCAATCCAGGGTAGTGTGCTTGCTGGAGTTTTTATTTATCCTGGTTGGTGACTGGACTAGATGGGTGAAGCCATGAAGGTGTACATGATGGATTGGATTGTTGCCAGAACAGGATTGCCAGTCAATACTGAAATCACCTAAGATGATAGTTTCTTGGGGGAGATGGTGGGTAGACCAGCTGAGGAAGTTTTCTAGTGGAGGGATGTCTTGGCCAGGTGGGAAGTAGCATCCAATTATGTTGATGGTTTTGTTTTGGTTAATTTTGAGGTTGGTATATATTATTTCTTCATTGCCTATTTGTGGAGCTGATTATTTTAAGATCTGGATGTTTAGACGCTGTTTAAATATTATAGCTACACCACCTCCTTTTTTGTTTAGCCGGTCTACTCTTAGTATGATGTAACCTGTAGGGAGTATTTGCTCACTGGTAATGTGAGGTTTTAGCCAGGTTTCTGTCAGGATGACTATATCTGGGGAGTACAAGTCTATGGTGAATATATGTCTGTATATGTCTGTGCATACCCCCATGCAAATGCACTTAAACATGCTTACTGGTGCTTATATATGCTTACTACTGCTTATTTATGCTTAAACCTGCTTCCTAGTGCCTTATTCATTATGACTATGACACTGACACTTCACTCCAGTTCACTTTTAATTGTTATTATGCAGGTTATACAAAACAGATGTCAAAATATGTTCATATACAGATTAACAATGGAAAATGGTATGTGCTGCAGTGGAATTCGGAACGGGAATGTCTATTCATTAGGCAGATGCTCTAACCAATACACTATTGATGTGCTGCTTCATTTGCATATGTACCCATATAGCCATGGATCCTAGTTCCCCAAACACCCACCCAACACTTCACTGACACAGCAATCATCCATTCTCCAGTTGGAAACACGATGTATCCACACCACTACACATTGGCCACTCCCTACTCCTGTAGACACATCCCGTAGGTTGACTCACTCCACATATCCTCAGACATCCCAAACTTTTAGTCTACAAACATTGGTGAAATGAGTGACCAACAGAACACTCTTCACAATTTTTGGGTTGTCCCACCTGGGACACACATGTCTTTATTCCAATATTAGACTCCATACTTCATTACATGATTACTCCCATTAACATGACACTACAATAAATTAATAACTATGACTATGTGGTAATGCACACGTTACGCATGAGAGCTAATTATTTATGAGTTCAGCGAAATTATATTCCAAATAGGACAGGTTTAGTGATTGTCATTGCCGTAGCAGGAAGATCACAGGAATGATTCCATGTGTGAGAATGTCCTCACATGTGATTTTTTGAGAAAAGCACTGACTTCGAACAATGTACAAACTTCTGCATTTTTGCAGATTCGTCCCTTCCCTCTTATGCACAACCTATTATTTTATCTACTGTCTAGATTTGTAGGGGCACTTTCATGTTATTTATGTCTGCAAAAGGAATGAATGTGTTACAGGGAATGTACTTCTACATATAGATGTATGCATGTGTGTATGCATATATACTTATAACGAACTTGCTGACCTCCACGAGGCAGTCCAATTAGGACCAGGCCATCCAACCCTGACACGCCTGGATCCATAATTTCATACCCATAGTTCCTCCACCCCACCTGAGTTCGACATACAGGCAAACCATCCATTTTCCGGTTGCTATCACAGCCATGACACACCTCCACACATTGCCCACTCCCCAGCATTAGGGACCCTACACATATGTTGCCCCAACCCATGTATTATCAGGCTCTCCCACCATTTAGTCCTTGAACATACCTGCCCTTGTTTGTGTAATGGTCGGAGGTCCAACCATCCTAGCAATTTTTGGGTAGTCCCACCAGGAACTACTCTGTTATTGTTTGTGAAGTAGACTTAGCAGATCGACAATGTTACTTCCACTGGTAGTATCCTGCCTGTGGTGTGAGTAGCAGTGCTTTGCTAACCCCTGCCCAGCTTGATATGACATACACTGACAGCACTAAATAATACTGGAGTTGCTATTGATTCCCTTCTCATTCTTTTTGTATGCTTTATTGTCACGACATTCATTCTTCATAGAGATATATGTATATGTATATATATATATATATATATATATTATACATATTATATATATATATATATATATATATATATATATATATATATATATATATATATATATATATATATATATGTATATAATATATATATATGGATATATATATATATATATATATATATAAAAATATATATATACATATATATATATATATATCTGTACATACACGTGCACATACATCTACATAATTATATACATTTCCTATGCTGGGCACTGCCTACACCCACGCAAGCGCACTTAGACTTGCTTACTGGTACTTATATATGTTTACTACTACTTATTTGTGCTTACACCTGCTTACTAGTGCCTTATTCATTATGACACTACCACTTTGATTGAATGAAATTAGTTTAACATTTCATGCGGTACTCCAGTTCACATTTACATGTTATTATGTAGGTTATACAGCAAAACAACATTCCACATGGAAAATGATATGTGCTATAGTGGGACTTGAACTGTGAATGCCTGTTCGTTCAGCAGATGCTCTAACCACTACACTATTGACGTTAACATCGATTCTACATGTTTTTTTCTATTTGGATGATTTTGATGTGTAAGCTACGCTAAGCAGGGTGCAGCGAAGCACAATCACACTGCACTTCGCTTACACTTTCAATAATGAAGCAATACAAATGTAAAATAGGGACACGGGGAATCTAGTTGTGAAAGTTCTACGGACGGGGCTCAACATTCCACTACGTGCTTGTGTGTTTACTACTTTGATTTTATTTCAGTGTTCGTGGACACTCTTATATGCTTAGCATACATTTCAGTATCCACTGACACTAAATTAATTGCTTACTATTAGAGGCGGGCTCTAATAGTAAGCATAGTAGGTTGTGAAACTGTGGGGGCATGTTTACACCTCCGTAGAGCACTTAAACATGCCCCCTGCACTCACACACGTTTCCTGTGCACGTCGAGGGTGCGGCAGCACACCCTCATAAATATTCATATGGCGCTGCTGCACCATCTGTAATGAGGACACTCGGTGCAAGGCTAAAACCGTCCTTGCGCCGAGCTTCATGAATCCTGGGGAAAGTTTTTTCTATTAATCTATAATCCACATGTTTTCCTGAAATCAATTATTTTCCTTCCTTTTTCTACAGTAGCTTCCCACTGTTATCATTTCTTCCATCTTACCAAATACTATTCCTAATAACTAAATTTTTGGATTCAAGAAAGTAATCCCTTCTATCATAACAATATTACGTATACCTTTCCTTTTTTTAATTTATTCAATTTTTAATTCTACTTTTTTGAAAATATCATTTAACAATAACATTTTCTTCATCCAACCCTTGTTCTTCACCTGTGTAAGATAAAAAATTAGAGACGTCAACATACTTTCACAATTTTATACACCACTTCCCCAATGAAGTTCTCATAACACCCACTACAGCATTCATAACTAATGAAAAACGCACTCCTTTTAGGGCATCCCTGCCTCAAACACCTTTTTCCTGCCATCTCGTAACTAAAGCATCTACTAACCGTTACCCTTATTACACTATTGTTATATGCTGATCTTAACATTTTCATTAGAACAATAGCAAATGCTGTCCTTCTTTGCAACACTGACCATACTGCTTTTCAGATTTTGTTGGCTCCGATTTCTTCTGAATAATATTTAAGCTCTTTATTGAGCTTTACTTCTGAGAACTATGGATACATTCTGGAAACATTAATCACGGACACTGCATCATATTTATATGTTATGTTGTTTGGTAAGCCAACTAAATATTTGCATAAATCAGCATAGTCATACAGCATATTATTAATATGGCTTTGCATAGACTTTGACATGCTTTAGTCAAGGCATTTAAATTAGAGTCTTGAAAGTGGAACACATTCATACAGTCATGCAGGTATGGTAATACCTGGAAGCACTTCTACTGCAACATTTCTGCTACCATGCCAAGACTTTTGATTTAGACTTTGGGGCAGAAGGAAAACTAACAAGGATTTCTTTGCAATGGAAATGTCCAGTTATGGGTACTCAAAAAAAAAAAAAATAAAAATTCTCCCGAAATAGGACTGTATAAATGATGCTGCTAAAGGTTCTGCTCTGTATTTCACCATCCCCTAACTGACCCATCTATGGTCAGGGCAGACCCACCCCCAGGGAAGATATTACTGTGGAAAATAAGTTAAGAGCAATGGGTGCAGAAAGCAGCAGATGGTCAGCTGGATGGTATGCAACAGGAGTACAAAAAATGAATATAAATTTCTTTGGGAAACCTGCAATAAGCTCTGGTGATGTTCATACATGCTGATGTATCAATAGCTATCTAGCATGCCCAAAGAGACTTTCCTATAACCCTTGGATAATAATGACATTCCAAACTGGAGTATGGCAATGCAGACATCACATACATATTGTTAATGTTGAAGTCATTGGAATTCAGACTGAGCTGAACTCCTGTCATTTTCAAAACTTGGAGGAGGAGGCACAAGTAAAACACGTAGCCTTCCCCTGCTAAGGGTACAAACTTGATGATTTCTGAAAGGAGAAGATGCAGTGATTGGGACAGCAAATCATTTGAAATCAATTGGTTTGTAAGATGAATCATTTCAGGGAACAGACCAATGAACTCAAAACCATATTTTTTTAAATAAAATCCTACACCAGACTACCATGGGTGATGATTCTTCAAGCCAGAGCTCCTGAGAATCAGTCCCATAAGAAGTCATAGGCAGTAGTTAGGGCTGTTGTGGGGCCACTAACAGAACAGGCCACTTGGGTGACTTCACACAGAGACCATGGGGAGGTAACATCATCTGATAGTCTACTGATACATCTGCTTATGCTGAGAACTATTCCTTAGTGGCAGCTGTAACTGTATAGTATATGTAGTAGAGAAACTGAGGGAGCTAATGTGCTTTTTAAACTAACACCTTTTATGAAATTTCTGGAAATCCCTAATAATATCCATTTTTTTCCTCTTGAAAGACCACATTAGAATAGCTTACTGGAGTTCCTCAGGAAAGGATAACAGTAAAAGTAATGCAGTCCTTCACAGGTAGGTCCCTGCAACAATAGGTTTTCTGACAGTATCACTACAAGCAAAGGGGCAGGAGGCAAGATGGAACCCCACCACTGAAGCTATGCTACAAGTCTTCTCCATGGACTGACTATCATCAAAATTAGGGAGCTCTGAGACCTTTGCCATAGTCTCGATGATTGCAGCTGGAATGGGCTATACAGATAATTAAGGGCATAATGGCTTGTTGTGATAGAAAAGAAAATCCTTGTGCCAAAACTGTCCAAGGTATTAGACTCTGCCTAGCAGAAAAGTGGCCAAATGTTAGAATGTCTGGTTCCTACGGTTGACAAATGAAATGATAAAGAGTCATCCTTTGATGTGTAGATTGAATGCTTGACTATTCTTATGAGCTTGAAAAGACTGGCCATCTTTGTTGGGTGAGAAATGCCCAGAATCTGGATGTGTGCAAACTGGCTGATAAATATCCTGCAAGAGGACAGACTCCCATAAAGGAGATGAATTGAGGATTCTTCTCTTTCTTTCCAGCACAAACAGTGTGTCTGTGCTAGGGATAAGGGCAAAGAGTGACATTCAAATCCATAGAAAATCTTATGGGATGCAACTCATTTCCTGGGAAGGACTTATGAAGAGACATTGTGCTAAAGAGGGAGACTTATTATCACTGCATGTCTCAGAATCCCCCACTTAGGATGAACCAGATCAAAAGGGAGAAGGCCTGTTCTATCCAACTCCCAAGGAGGAAGACTGGAGCCATTTCTTATGTAGAAGATCAAGTAGTGTTGGCTGCAAACTCAGGGGCTGACAGAAGTACCGTAAACTGCAAGGATTCCCATGACAGAGCTAGTGCTGGAGACAGAACATGCCAGTGCCAGGCCTGACATAGGTATCAACTGACACTGCCAGATGCCTCTGCCCTCTAGTACTAATTTAGTTATCTCTCATTAGTAGCCAAATAGCTTTCAAATGCCTAATGATATAGTGGGTAGAACAAAAGGACCAGAGATAGATAAATTTATGTGGTGGCCTGCTTACCCCTTACTGATGAACTGACTTAAGGTCTGGGTGATGGGAAGGACATGGATTACTTAGGACTCACAGACTCAGCAAGCCATTCCAAATGAGCCACTTTACAAGAGATATCTTCAAGCACTGGATAGTGGTGGTACTGGTTTCCTGCCTCTCACTGTCTAAAGAAAGTGCCACAGGGTGTACCACTGATCAGGATTGTGACACACACAGGTGATGTTTGAGAAATCAAACTCTAAATGTAAAGGGAGGCCATCATGTGAGAGGTTTGGAGTCTGTCAAGACTGCAGCAGGCAATGGAATGGAGGCTTTTGTCACAACCACAATTCATGCTTCCGTGTCTTTCTCCTCTCTGACTCCTACCAGGACTTGTAGGACAAAACCCCCAAAGGTCCTTGCACTGAACTCCTTCTATTACTGCCTGCTTACAAGTGTTGTGTCTGGCCTCTAGTGTCTTATAGAAATTCTTTTAAGTCACTGGACTGGGAGCCTGTCATTTGTTTGATCACTCTCTCAATGAATGCAAATGATGCCAACTAAATTTGCTGAAAGCCAGTTTTACTATCAGTGGAGTTTGCCCTTAACCCTAGCATTGTGTTACCTTTAATTTTGTGTAACCCCTCTTATGGGGTATGCAGGCCGGCTTGTCCACAGAAATTCTTTTAGGTCACTGGACTGGGAGCCTATCATTTGTTTGATCACTCTCTCAATGAATGCAAATGATGCAAACTAAATTTGCTGCAAGGCAGTTTTACTATCAGTGGAATTTGCCCTTAACCCTAGCTAGTGTTACCTTTGATTTGGTGTAACCCCTCTTATGGGGTATGCAGGATGTCTTGTCCCCTTGCAAAAGGTTTGTTTGGGGTTTGGAGAAAGTGACTTTAAGTGAGTTAGTTTTGTGACTTCGACACTTGATGAATGTTTCTTCAGCAGATCGATATGTTTCCTGGACTGAAGCACTGTCACACTCTGCACCACTGGACTGAAGTATGGTCACACTCTGTACCACTGGACTGAAGCACTGTCACGCTCTGCACCACCAGACTGAAGTATGGTCACACTCTGCACCACTGGACTGAAGCACTGTCACACTCTGCACCACTGGACTGAAGTATGGTCACACTCTGCACCACTGGACTGAAGCACTGTCATACTCTGCACCACTGGACTGAAGTATGGTCACACTCTGCACCACTGGACTGAGGTATGGTCACACTCTGCACCACTGGACTGAAGCACTGTCACACTCTGCACCACTGGACTGAAGTATGGTCACACTGTGCACTACTGGACTGAAGCACTGTCACACTCTGCACCACTGGACTGAAGTATGGTCACACTGTGCACCACTGGACTGAAGCACTGTCACACTCTGCACTACTGGACTGAAGTATGGTCACACTCTGCACCACTGGACTGAAGCACTGTCACACTCTGCACCACTGGACTGAAGTATGGTCACACTCTGCACCACTGGACTGAAGCACTGTCACACTCTGCACCACTGGACTGAAGTATGGTCACACTCTGCACCACAGGACTGAAGTATGGTCACACTCTGCACCACTTGCTATCATGCTGCTGCACAGACAAAAGAGGAAGCTCCTGTGAAGATGCTGATTCCCACATAGAAATCCTAGCCTTTTTAGGTATAAAAATTCCAGACATTTCCAGTAATGCCTGTCTGGAAAATATCTGAACAGCATGATTGGCTAGAAAGAACCAGGTAACCTGAGGTTTAGAAAACTGTTATCCAAATACAAGTATGCACTGGTATCCACTTTTCGAGTGCAGAGGATTGAAATCAAGGAATGAATTAAAAGGTGAAAGGTCTTTGGAAAAACATCAAAACAGATGAGTCACTGTAGGGGGGGCAGCTTGAAATAAGAGAAATTTTCTTTGTTAATCTTTTATGTAGCACTGTTGAAAGTTTCTAGGTAAAATACCGGAATGCTACAGCTATATATACATCACTTACATTTTCACATGACCTTCCAGCATCAAATCCTTATTGTCTTGTGTCCTATACAATGCATTACGTGCTTCTGCCTTGCTAACACTTTTGTATTGGAAAATCATATCTTTTAACACATGAGGTGCCACCATATAGTCTCATGATTTGTTAATGAAAACAATCATTGTAATCACTAGTTGATACTAAGCTATTTTAGAATTGTAGGGTGAATTTTGTCTAACCAATCACTGTGTTCCCCCTTTCCTCTCCTGCTTTGACAATTCTCAGGACATGTTCATATCATTCTTTTCATCAGTATATTATTATGCCTTCCAATCTGTATGGTGAGATAGTTATGTTTTCTTTGTACCAGTGCTAATGTAATAATTTAATAAAAATCAATTGCACCTGTTTACTAGGGGTCACGTTTTCCTCCCTGACAAAATACAAACCAGTAAACTAGCAAAATTGCATTCCTAATGTGAAATTTTGGTCTTTAGTGAAATCAGAACCCACATTTTCTGCCAATTATCTGCTAGTCACTAGATTATGTGATAAAAAGGGCCCTAGCATAACCCTAGCCAGAGACCTGCATCAGATTCAAGCATATTGCCATGCGACTGATGAGTATAAAAATTGTCATCAATCTGGAAAACACACAAACCAGTGGTAGTGGTTGAAGAAAGGCCAATACAGTATAAAATATTTATTATACAACAACCCTCCATTAATATTCCCAACCGTGCACACTGATTGGTCAGCCTGCATGTTGTAAATCAGAGTTATAGTAATCTAAAAAGGTCCGGTCGCCCGGACTTTTTCCATTAGTATAACTCTTTTTTTACAGCAACGGAGAATGGAGGATCTCCGTTGCTTTTTACACACTGTCTCGCTATGTTAAACTCCTTTAACATAGCGAGACAGTTTGTACAAAGCACGGAGATCTTGCTTTCTCCTTTGCTTTTGCCCACAGCTCTGATGTACTGTGTAATGTTACGCATGCGCAGTACATCAGAACTGCCGCAGAATACCAGACAGCTGAGGAAGGGCAGCAAGAAGGCATTACACAATGTCATTATTTAAGAAAAGTAATTATTTTTTTTTCTTAAATAATGTCATTGTATAATAGCAATAACCCACTTCTGGGTGTGGGTAATACTGAATTTACCCACAGTTGTCTTTGTTTGGCCACTCGGGCTTCGCCCTCGTGACCAAACCACACCAACCGTGAGTAAATCCAGCATTACCCACACCCAGGCGTGGGTTATTGCTATAGTAAACCTCTGATATTTGTATTAGTCCTGGCTTTATTTTCCTTATTGCAATGCCCACAAATTGTGGTTCATGTTATTCATCTCTGGTCACTCATCATAGATTCTGCTTCAGTTACTTGAAAATTTGTACTGTAGAAACATTCATTTATGTAACTCTGTAATAAGAAAGATGTACATTTTTGAAGCACAGGATTCTGATGGTGGTGAATCATTTATTTCTGGCAATACTTTGCCTTTGGATATACATTAACCTTTCATCCTTTTAAGAAAAATATTTAGTAAGTTGTAAATCCTCCCCCTTAGTTTCAAATCACACTTCCTTGTTTTATGTCATTTCCTGAAATACCTACTAACAACAATCACTTTTTTCCTAACACTGCACATTTGTTTATCTTAGTACATTATGTAATACTGACATATTTGTTATGGAAAATAACTAATAGCTTAATCACTGGTATAAGACCAGACTAACTTCTAAAGGTTTCCTTAAAGTAATATTTTAGAACTCCTCTAGATATAAGGGCTTAAAAACTAAATTAGTGGGTTCTTTGCATAATGTCAGTTGCAGTTTAAGTAAATCAGCTTAGAACTACATGAAGTTTATACTGAATAGTCCCAATGACATTGTCATACTAGGACTCATTTTATATGTTCTGAAGATAACAGAGCATCCCATATTTTGCATTTTAAAAGTGATGCTTCCTCTGTGTAAGACTGAAATGTTTACATTTGAAAATGACTTTGGAGATTACAACTCATTGAACAGTTTTTTTTTTTTGCAGGAGAGTTTGCTTCTTTATCTATACATGGGAGGTAAGCACCCCGTAGTCTCAAACATATATATATCACGTATATCAAGTCTGTGGTTGTGCAATGCTGGGGAACTTCTACAAAACAGTCAATCAGTGCATAGCAGTCTAGAAAATTCATTATTTTTGATCCAACATAGTGAAACAAGTGATTTCTTGAAGATTGTCTTAAGGAAACACAGGACAGCTCTTAAGTTATACCTTGTCTGAGTTATTTGCAGCAGAATGATTTGGGCAGGCTACTAGCATGAATACATGACATCAATATTCAGATGCTGAGAATATGGTTTAGGTTTTCAAAACACATTCATGTTGAGAACTAGTGTATGTTCTAAGGTAGCACATCATCTCTGAGATGAGGCAGAGATGAATGCTCAGTACTGATAAATGATCGAGACGTCCGCATCGGTAGGTGATTGATGCTCAGTACTGACAAATGATCGAGACCTCCACATTGGTAGGTGATTGATTCCCGTAAATCTGAAGGAAGAGTGCAGTGCATGCCATTTCACTGTACATGAAACTGTTTACATTTTCATTTAATACGATCATATAACTGTGTTGATGTCAAGTCTTCTCGTAGGATGTGGTAGTTTATTTTACTGATATCCCTCACTTAATATGTTACAGATCATAGTGGTACAAATAGGGACACTTTTGAAATATTTTTGTTACAAACTTAGAAAGTTGATAGAATAACAGGTTTTGCATTAGCATGAATTTTTCTGAAGGGTATGAAGTCTAAAACTCAAATATCTGTCATTTTCTAATTAAATCTTTAATGATTTTCCACTAATTTGCCAGAAAGCCACAATTTTACGAAAAACGGACCAAAAATATAAGGCAAAAATCTGGACATTCTGCGAAAATCTGTACAGTTGAGAGGTATGTTATGTATGCATAGGGTCAGTGGGATACCCACACTGTATCTACCTAAAGGGGGTAAACAGTGTCAGAATTAGATCACTAATTGATGAAGTCAGGAGTTGAAAAGGAATTGTTGTTTTGATGACTATTGGAAGCCACTGCATTGTTGTATTAGATATATATCTGTAGCTATACATGAAATGACTGCAGCTTCTATAACTATATTACTTACGTTAGTACCTGATGTCATTAAACAATCATAAAGCACACCTAGTGTGACACATGCTGTTTGTTTTGCCATGGTGCCAGAAATGGTATTGAACACATTCAGACTCTGAATTAGTGAGAAGTCAGAACTTCCAAAGAAATGACAACATATATCCTACCTGCAAACTTCCATTTTGACAAGCTTAATGAATGGCTGGACTGAAAACAGAGGTTTAGAATTGTAATGAATCTTGACAAGGTGATGGATATGGGTTAGTTGTGCAATTTATGCAACAAAAGTGAGGCAGAGAATATTTTTAATCCTTCCCTTTTGAAAGAGAGGAGGACAAGGCAAACTTGTTTTAGTGTTACATAAGTCTGCTAAGCATATATATGTATATCTGCATAATTATATATGTGAAACCCCCATATAGAGAGAGATAGATATGGACATTGATAAAGATCTAGACATGTATATGTATATATTTATGTGTATGTATATATATATATATATATATATATATATATATATATATATATATATATATATATATATATCTATATGGATATATACACTGAACATATTTATCTATCTAGGTACAAGTGCTGTTATATGATTATTTATGTCATACACATATATATATATATATATATATATATATACCTTTAGCTGTCTGTCTACATTTACAGATATATATATATATATATATATATATATATATATATGTCCATGCATGTTTGGCTTATATGTTTGGCCTGTACCTCATTCTCTTGGCAATTGACATGGATGGTCTTAGGATTGAAGTCAGTCACTCATGCCGACACATTCATGTTTCAGACTTTTCATCTCCTTCAAAATGTGTGTTCTAGTACATATAACTGTGTAACTAGCAACATTTTAAGTGTATTAGGGCAGTATTTGACAGATATCCCTATTTGTACCCACAGTTTGGCACTCTTTGTCCAGAATTCTTGCATTACGAGCTTGTGTGGTATGATATTACTGTGTGCTTGAGGTTTTCCTTCATGTGTTATTTACATGTGTCATGTGGGACAGCTGCAGTAATACATGTGGGTTGGGGGTTCTAGATTCTGCCAATATAGTTGTGAAGAGGGTGTCACCTACTTGTGACTGTGAACATTACTAGTAATGAAACAAGGGTCGATAGGTAAGTGGTGTTAATGGGCCACACAGAGGGGCTGATAGTAGGGGACCTATCCAGGGGTGTGCAAGAAGGCTGACAGGAAGGTCCACAGCTGGCCATTTCTTCTACAGTGACAGCTATGTATATACCCTGCATTTGGGGGTAGGTTTGGACACTCACACCACTGGGTGGGGGTGAGGACAGCAATAATACTTTGTGATGCCAATTAGTTCGGCTTACATGCCTACAGTGGGGCATTGCAACCATGTGTTCTTTGGTGTCATTTAGTGGGTTTGCAAAAACACATCTGGTTATAACGTCATTTGCCATGTAACTAGACTTTGCTGCAGTGGGACTTGTACCAGGCATGGCTGCTCATTAGGTGGTGGCTCTGCCCAATGCACACTGTTCCTTACATCCCTGGGGTGGTCCACATAAGACTGCTTCAGCGAACACCTGCATGCTTAGGCCCGTAATTTCATACCCATAGTCCCCCTCCGCACCTCCTCTACAGTACTCATCCTTACTCCAGGTGCAGGTCGCGTCTAAACACACCACTACACACTGCCCACTCTCCACTTCTCAGGACCCATCATGTACGTTGTCAGGCTTCTCCAACTTTGTAGTCCGAGAACATGCGTGCCCTGCCGTAGGACATCTGTGTAATGCCTGGAAACCCAAATGTCCTTAAAATTTTTGGGTTGTCCCGCAAGGGACATTCTTGTCTTTGTTTCAAGATTAGACTTGGGGGGGTCTCTCCCACTGGTAGTATCCTGCCTGTAGTCTGGGAAGCAGTGGTCTGTTTACTTTTATTGTGTGTTTGTATGTTTCACCTGTCTAGCTGTGGGGGGTTGATGCTACGTGTTACATGTTTGTTGACTGGGCCCCTCACACCCATTGGCACGGCCTGCGACTATATGTAATTCTTAACTGCTGTATCATATCCTAGCTATATATGTGTGTATATTTACACACACACACACACACACACACACACACACACACACACACATATATATATATATATATATCTACACACACACACACACACACACACACACATATATATATATATGTGTGTGTGTGTGTGTGTGTGTGTGTGTATGTATGCATATATATATATATATATATATATATATATATATATATATATATATATATATATATATATTTATTGCTGTATATATATATATGCATATATATATATATATATATATATATATATATATATATATATATATTTAAAATGACATGTGGAGGTATGGGTGTCTGCATATGTATATATCTATATGTGGGTATTTATATATATGTCTGTCTATGTATGTATACATTTGTACTACAGTGTAGGAGAGGTACGTCTCCATGAAGTTATGGGTATATATGCACAAACACATACCGCTACATATTTAGCTACATATCCTGTAATGTTGCCTGTTATTGCTGGCTACTGTGTTTCGTGTGCATACCAGCCAACCTTGTGTGCCACGTATGCTTTCTGATACCTACAACTAAATCTGTTAGTGTACACAGAGTCACACATGAAATCTATTGTTATTACCAGGTAATCATTTGTCCCATGTGGGACAGCCCGAACATTGGGTATACAACTTTCGTCTAAACCCAGAGTTACATAGGTACCCATGGCTATGTGCATGGACTACAGCGTGTGCCAGCCCTAGGATACTTGAGTCGAGACAACATAAGGGATGGGTCCTGGGGGTGTGTGGAGGGGGGACATTGTGTGGAGGTGTGGTAGCTACGGGCTGGTAACCAGGGTTAAGATGATGGCTGCATGTGTGCAGCAGGTGGGGGGAAGTGGAACTGTGGGTAATGAATGTATGGGTTGGGGATGGCCTTGGTTGGATGGGCCTGTACTGCTCGGGCTGCCTAGTCGCTGGGGGAGAGGGGGATGTGATGTCAACATGTGGAACATGACCGAGGACTAATTTAAATCCCTATTTAAATGACACACCTACATTACATTGAGCTTGGTAGTGTATTGCAGGGCAGATGTGTTTGTCTGGATGGGGGGGGGGGGGTATGCCAATTCGTACGTGACGTATATTGTTTGGGGCCTGTCAAGGCCTTTCATGGTGCATGTGGACATATATGTGTCTGTTAATCTTCCATTGCTATCTATAGATGTCTGGTCATATACACCTCTGTGGGTGTATATATTTGCTTACATATTTCTAACTATGTCCGTATATACCTATGGGGACATGGGGACATTTATCTGCGTACATATGTGTGACTTGCTGTGTATATGTGGATGTATGGATGCTGACATATATATGTGTAGTTGTCAGCATTTGCATGTATATCTGTTCATATATTTGTATATATATGTATATATCTCTGGATATTTATATATATATATATATATATATATATATATATATATATATATATATATATATATATATATATATATATATATATATATATATATATATATTTATATATATATATATATATATATATATATATATATATATATATATATATATATATATATAACTACATCTATAGATATGTTGCATCCATTTAGATAGTAATATATTTGCACACACATGTCCATCTAGCTGTAGGTATACATTCTCTGTGTTGTTGCATGACTGGGCTGGGGTTATGTTTCTGACAACATACGATTTCTGCATATCTGGCATGGCTTAGTGGTAAATCATTTTGTGTATGGTGTGCATGGTCCTGGGTTCTGGCCTTGTAGAAGCTGTTTGTTTTGTTGCTGGGCAGAACACCGGGTGTTGGATATGGTGTGCTTAAGGCACTTTATAGTGGTTGCACGTGGGTTTGCGCGGAGGTTAGCACTGCTAACTTCCGGTCACAGTGTCTTCCACCCAGTTAGCTTCTCCTTTGCTTAATCTGTGTCAGCCTTGCTTAATCCCATGCAAATGCACTGGCAGATGCTTACGAGTGCTTACATATGCTTACTACTGCTTATCTGTGCTTATGCCTGCTTACTGCTGCCTTATTCATTATGATACTGACTCTTCACATGTGCATTTCCTGCAATACTCCTGTTCATAAAAATGTGTGTTATTTACTGGGTTTTGCATTACAGATTTTGCTTCTACCATGCTTTGCCTTGTAAAATAGACTGTGCTGTGCTGGGACTCGAACTGGGAATGCCTGCTCGTTAGGCAAATGCTCTGCCCACTACACTATTGCGGACATGCTTCATTTGCATATATTGTCCTTGTTATCCTCTTCAGCCTTTTAGGCTACTTTCACCGTGGCTAAGCATTGGGCACTCCCAGCGCACCTACGGTTAGCTGTACTTGGAGCTTTAGACAACAATATGGGAGTTTCTTCATTTCATCTTTATGTCTTGATGGTATTGTACACACTGGGGACTGTTGGTTGGGATATGTGGACACCTATGAGTGGTATTGCTCATTTATTTCCACTTTATGCTGTTCAACATTGCAGGGGTGTGCTTATTCTGTGGGCTCTGCTCTCAGACATGCCCCCTGCAGTCGTACACGCTCCATGTAAGCCTGGGGGCTTGGGTGGTGCACCTTCATTATTATGCATGGCGCACTGCCGTCCTGCTCCTAAGCATCCGCTTCCATGCAGGACTAGACTAGTCCTGCATGGAAGATTAGTAAATCCGGGGGAGTATATTAAAATTTCTTAATGTCAAATAAAAACAGCCATCTGACACTTTTGTTACTTTGTATATAGAGCAATAATAAAGATAATCTATGATCTTTGCACATTTATATAAGAATATTGTTCTCTACAAATCAAACCATTAATTAATCTAAGTGGCCACTTCTTGCAACCTAAAGGGAGAAACAGGGGAAGAAACCAAAGAACTCCAAAAGTAGGAGAACTACTTGAAAGTGCTATTAAATAGGAATTTAAAATATTGTAACCTGCCTATAACATATTACCACCTGACATGCTCTTGTCTGTCTGCATACTGCAGCTACAGTGATGGTCTATTTTTATCTCTGTCTATGCTCACTTACATAACTCTTTTTCTTTTAAATTCATATACTATATCATCACCTTTCTTAATTCTACTATTGTTGGCATATTCTTAGTTTTTCCCAGTTTTTCACAACTACCTTCTTAGCCAATTAAAATGTTAGGTGCAACACATTTTTTGCTATTGTCCTATCCATCTATGTAATGTCCTATAACTTAGAAAGTACAATTAAGGAGTTAATTTAATATCCCTCACTAAAATCTTATTTAATAACCTCTGCAAGTTGCTAATGTAGCCATCTAAAAGTCTACATCATTAGAAAACATTCTACAAAGTGCCTACTTCCTCCTCATGACGACAACAAATTCCATTACTGAAATTCACGAACAGTTTGTGCAGTACACAGTGGCTGTTTGCACAAGTGGCAGCCACAAGCAGGAAGTTGGCAGATCAGAACCCCAAGCTATGCAGCAGCATGAGCAGTTCAATGGCTTGATGTGAGCTTTACCCCCCAGTATGGAAATGAGTGAACAAAGAGATACAAATGATGCAGTGTAACCAAATGAGGCACAAATGAGATGCAAATGAAGGGATTCAAAAATGAAAAAGTGTGACTAAGTGAGATTCTAATGATATGTAAGTGAAGGGAATAAAAAATGTAGCAGTTCAGAGACACGTGCATGTATTACATTGTACCTTGTGATTGTGGCTGTATACAAACATGGGTGTACTATAAGTGCTACATGGCTGGCATTAGCCTGGTGGTACTTCATGGTATATCACAGCAGTAACATTCATTTAAGACATGTCTTAAATACCTTGACCTTATTTCCCAAATAACTGACTGCTTTCATATGGATCATGACATAATAAAGAGTGTGGTAGACACATATCACCCATATGCTGAATCTTGGGGAATGCATAACAGTGATATCCCTATGGAGACAAAGTTCATGTGCAGCATTTACCACTCTCGCTACTAGGGCCATTTGATGACAGACTGGGGACAACTTAAGCATGTCACATGCGTCAGCTTCATCATGAATACTTAACACACCTTAAGAATTAAGCCAAGCAGTGTACTAGATTTGATAATAAGCCTTAGTACACTTTTTCAGACTAGAAATAAATATAACCCCAAGTAATTTTGGATATCAATAAACAATCTCTTCCACTCAGGGCAAATGAGTACCCCACCTCTTCCACTACAGACCTCAACAACAGTGTTGCTGACCACTTCATTAATTCCGTTGAATCATTACATAACAACAAGAGATGCTATAAACCTCAATTTGCATTAACAGCAAACAGATCTCATTAAAAATTCACTTTTGAGCTGGACCCCCCCCCACACACACACACACACAAACACTATTAAGAAACTCCTCTTTAAATTAAAATCTACCACACTAGCTCCAGATAATCTGCCTGCAGAACATTTAAAAATTGCAGCTGATGCCATAGCTTACCCATTTTAAATTCTGATAAACTGGTCCTTCACGGAAAACTAATTTCCTGAACTATGGAAAAAAGTGTTTATCTTACCATTTCATAAGGGTGGAATTTTTCTTAAACTTTCAAACTATAGGCATGCAGCAGTCCTTTCTCCACTATCCAAAATTCTTTAGAAATGCTTTACCTCTCAACTCCTAAAATACCTAACCTCTAGCAGTATTCTGTCACCCGTACATCAGGACTTATGTCCTAACCATAGTACAACTGCTGCCCTACAAAGCTTTACTGATACCGTCAATAATAGCACGCACTCTAGTAAACTTCTCCTCTTACTCTTTCTTGATCTGTCAAAAGCATCTGACTCTGCATCACACCCATTACTACTTGTGAAGCTCTGTGCACTAGGCATCTCTACCTCATCTTTTCTTTGGTTTCACAGCTACTCATCAAACAGGGGACAAGTAGTGAAATATAACTCATCCTTTTTACCTGTTCTTTAAGGATCTCCATATGATAAGTACTTGAGCTGCTGTTATTAAATCTCTACACAAATGATTTTCCCATTGCCATAAAGCATTCACTACAGTGCAGTATGCAGATGACCATACCCATGTCCATATAGCTGAAAACCTCAAAAAACTATAAGAAGTGACACAATATTTCTCTTCTGTTGAAAATGGCTAAATAAGGCTTAGCTTCTCCTTAATTCCAAGACTAAATTAATCTTATTTACTCCTAAACATCTTTCTCTGTAGAAAAACCCTCTTCATTATATACTCAGCAAATAATACCAAACTAGAGCAGGCCTCACATATTAAACATTAGGGGCCATAATAGATGACAAAATGAAATATGACCATCTCATAATCCAAAAATTAAACAAGACCCATCGAACACTTGACTTGCTCTATAGTGCTAAATCTTACTGACAGAGCAAGAAGATACATAACCACAATTTACTTATTGTCATCCCTCCGATATGCCTCCCCAGTACTTATTAGTCTTCAAAATACATTACTACTCAAAATGGAACAATGCTATCTATAACAGAGTCGCTAAATTTGCAGCCAACCATCGCTCAAAAATTTACTGATGTCTATCACTAAAACTTCCACAAAACCTAACCTTGACACAACTGCTAGTAACCCATAAATGTATGTAACAACCAGATAAATACCCTACTCAACAATCTGTTATCCAACCCTACTCCCCAAATAAAGAGATTAGATCTGGGGATAAGTCTTGCTTGGTATTTCTAAATCCTGCAACTAGGTGGGTAACTCAATTTTCTCAAATTGTGTTTCAAAAGTATGGAACTCCATTCCTCTCTGAGATAAATCAGAGCCTAAACTCATTAAGATTTCTCCTAAAGCAGTATCTGCTGAGTACGTTATCATGCTCCTGCTCCTCTTCCGGTTAAACCTTAACCCATCCTAAGAGTTTGAACTCACAAACTACTAATAATGCCAATAAAACCAAAGGTCATACATCACGATTTTTAAACTGTATTTTATTTTATTTTATTTTGTTTTCAACCACAAACAAAAGGAACAGAAGAAAACAGACAATCATAAGATGAATCAATGTTGCCATAAATGATATACAATTATATACAATGTAGCAATGGTTGGAAATAACAATATATTTTTACAAGCAATCATTAAGCATGGGAAATGTAACAAAACACTTCCCATAGAAACAGCGAGCCCTTCCACATCACCACAGAAAAAGGAAACATCTTCACATATCACCTGTTGTTCAACTTATAGCCCAACATTCACATTAAGAAAAGTTATCCCTTCATCATATCATTGGAAAAGGACCTTTCATTCCATCGGGCAGTGAGTTTGTGGTATCCTGATTTGAAAGAATAAAAAATCAGTGCAACATGTTGTCTAATGTAAAAAACAAAAACACAAGACTGCCACCAAAGCTTCAGAACTCACCTGTCCTGCACAAAACAGATCCAGAATGAAAAGCAAAACACCAGGACCATGAGACAGCTGTAGAATCAAGTATAAAAATCTTTATTCGACACAAGCACTTTCGTGGGTAACCCCACTTCTACAGACCAGACCAGACATCTGAAGAAGTAGGGTTACCCAGGAAAGCACTTGTGTTGATTAAAGATTTTTATCCTGGATTCTACAGCTGTCTCCAAGTCCTGGTGTTTTGCTTTTTATGTTGTCTAATGTGTTGACCCACCTCCTCTATGCTTATCTCTTAAAGCCTTTTCCAAAATTTAGCACATAGAAGTTTTGCTACACTTGCCACTGTCCAATAAACCCATAGAAATCTGTTGCTACTAACTGATACAATTAATTTTTACCACAAACAACCAAAATGCCCAATTCAGAAAAAGATTAACACTATACACTAAAATGAGACATTAATTAACCTTCACCCAAACCCCTTTATGACTGGACAGTGTCAGAACATGTATTATCATCATCCATGCTTCCACAGCACTAGCAATGGTCCGCAGTGGTCATCTTAAACTACTTCACTGGTGTATTGTACCACCCAAATAGAAATTTTACCTGCTGGTTTCTATACTTGGGCTATTTATTTAAAAGCACATAAACTCACCAAACTACATTCCATTGTCATTCAATAAATAAGACATGGTCATGTGGCCTCCCTCTAGTTTGGATCAGGCATTATGTAGTCTCTGCCTTGCTCTTCCAGATGTCTTTGTAGATTAAGTTTGCTCAACCCTTAATGAGATGTAGCCATTTGTGCCAGGGCCAGACCTTCACCTTTCTACCCTCCCTATCTGACAAGTGCACTTAAATATGCCTAAGTTGAATACAAGTAAACCATTGTTTTCCATCTAAGTGATATTCACTCTGCAAGTCCAAGAAAAATTTCCATCTAAAATTTTGCTTATCCATCCCCTCTGGGGTCTTACAATCATCCTACCTTTCCTGATTCCCCCCTATTTGTATCCAAGAATGTCCCTTGGGCTAGGAATGCTCCAGTGAGCCAGTGTCTGAGATTAGAATCTTGGAGGCTGTTGGGAATCCAAATGAGCTTTTCATGCCCAGGCTTTAGCTTGATGAAAGAACAAAATGCAAATACCTAGAGAAATAGGACCATCGACACTATTCATGCCTGCCTAGCACAGCAAAGAAAGCCAAAAGAAAATTATAATTATAAAATAAAAACAATGTCATCATCATTGACATATAGCAGTTATGTTCAGATTCAAGCTTGTTATATAGAGTTACAGGAAAAGCTAATGGCAGTCCAAATACATAAATATTGAATGAAACCAAAACAGGCTTCTGCAATAACCATTGCTCAATGTTATTGTGATGGAAAGCTCTCACTACCCATTAGAACCAAAGATGTATGCATCAGTCCCCAGTTACAAAAGCTCAGCCATCTGTAATCTGCCAAATTGGAAAAGCCAGAAAAAGATCTCTGGCCATGGTTTACCACTGGAGGAATTATACTTTTCAGGTGAAGTATCAGATTCCAGAGAGCAGTCATACTGCCTTGGCCCCTGAAGACTCCATTTAATGAAACAATCATTTTACTTCTCAAACTCAACCCCTGGGTGGTCCTCCAATGTACAGATGTGCTATGTTCTCACTGTGGATGAGGTTTCAGGCCCCTTCAGAGTTGCTGACTTCCTCCTTGTCTGCAAACAAGAGGGGTGTTTAACAGGGGATTTGCAGCAGGATAATCATCACCAAGGTTTTCTTTTAGCAAAGTTTCTTTTCTCAATGGCCTTTTATTATGATGCCCCTGTAATGTGCTTAGGGATGATGGTGGCCTGTGCCATTTGCAGTGCACATTCCATTTCTCACTCAGACCAGTGGTCTTCCTCTGCCTTTTCCTCTAACTCCCCCAATTGCACCTAAACATTGTCTATAAATTGCTTTGCCTCATGTTGGGAGTAGACCATACATTTTTTCATGTTTTCTCCACTATCAGCAGTGCTGGATATACTATGGATGCATAATAGCCACAATCAAGCAACTGGTTCTTACACACCAATATTTCCCTTTGTTTTTCAAATTTTTTTTGTCTGAATAGTCACGAAAAAATCAATCCTACTTTTACCCCATAACACCCCTCCATTACACCTGCTAAATTGCCTTAACCTATCCTTTGTTTTTGAAGTTTGCAGTACTATGTATGTCTTTTGTAATTTTTGTTCCTGACCAGCTTTCCAGCTCTGTGAACTCTTTCAGTACTTGGATTTAAGTAACTGGGCAGACAAAAAACTTCGGGAAAAATATTTAAAGAAAAAAAACAACATAAATTGGCATCCTTGACTGTCCCAAGCACTTCAAATACTCTCGCATTTAACCTATGCAACCTGTTCTCAGGGTCATCAATTATGTCTCCATAGGAATGGTACTCCTTCTTCAATAAAGAAATTTCATATTCAGAGGCATTAACTTTTCCTTGCAACTGGGATATCACCTTCCATAGTTCAGCCACCTTGGTTCTCATAGAAGATACTTGCTCCTGCTGTTTCATGATGATAACATGACATGGTCCCATTTCAGTCACCACTATGGAGTTGTTCAAACATAATTAGCATCCTGTCATATAGCTACACTTTTTTAAAACTTCTCTAGCAGGTGTGCCTGGCTCTCTGACAGATTAGTTGAGAAATCCATACTTTGTCTTTACATTTATGGTGATCTTCCATTACCAAAGTGAATCTTTATTAACTGGGTTATGGAGAAAGCAATTTAGGCAACCATGTTTGCCCAGGCTAGCCATATCCCCATCAAAGGTCATACATCATGTTAATTCAACTTTCCATTTCCTCATCCCACTCTGGTCTTTTCAACTCTTTACTTTTTCACAAGACATCCTTATATACTCTTCAATCTGTCGTTCATCTTCTCCTCCTCTCATCTATTATACTCACTGTCTCTCATGGATATTTCTTCACTTTCTCTCCTTTCAGAATTTTTTCCCCTGTTTTATTGTTCTCTTTCCTTGCCTTCCTCACTTCGCCTTCACTTTTTCCTGCTCCCCCTACCAGTCTGCATTTCAACTGCCTTTCAATACTTCTTTTCTTTTTCACTTTATATTTTATAGTCTTCATTATTTTTCTTATATCATAGTATAATTATAGCTACATCATTTCATTGTTATAAGATAGCATCACAAAATTACATCTATAGATGCATTATAGCCTGTATGTTCTAATTGTATTGTACAGTATTATATGGGTCTGTATTAAAAATCGAAGTGTTAAAACACTGAATGTTCTAATATCGACCCCTATTCAGCGAACGCTTGAAATAGCAAAGCTGCAGAACACTGATTATTTTCTTAGGGAAAGTATTCGGTGGGCCGTTTCTGCGGTTTCACTATTTCCTCGACTGTGGTGCGAAGGTGACAGACCAGGTTAAGGTAAGTGTGCAAATGGACAAAGGGAAGGTGAGTGTGTGATAGTTAGGGACCTTAGGGTTAGGGAGCGGGTAAGGTGAGTGTGCGATAGGGACTTTAGGGTTAGGGAGCGGGTAAGCTGAGTGTGCGATAGTTAGGGACCTTAGGGTTAGGGTTGGATTAAGGTAAGTGGATAGCTAGTAGTGTATGTACGGTTTAGTGTAGGGTTTTGTGAAGTGTGTATGTGTGGATTATGTATTTTGGTGTGCTTGTGCTGTGTATGTGTTTTCTTGGAACAGTGAATTTTTTCCCTTGGAAAAAAATTCACTGTTCTGAGCATTCGAGTATATCACATTTCGAGAATCCAAGGTCGAGCTTATGGTGCTCAATATTTTGGAATTTCGATAATGTGATATAGACCTGTATTATATAATATGTCTTTCTTTCCTTTACACTTTGTATTGCTATCTTTCATGACTCTGTATTGTTTTATAACTCTCAAGAAGTGTAATCAGTCATTGCAAATTGTATTTTTGTTTTGGAGCTTTTCTCCCCAGGTCACCACTGGAAAATGGCCTTTTTAGGCCCAGATGGCCTAATCCGGTAAACAAATGCCAATAAATAAATAAATAAATGAAAAATAAAATAAATTAAATAAGCAAATAAATAAATATCAGGGGAATGAAAGCTCAAAATTAGGTACATTTTAAATAGCACTCTAATTCACATAAAAATTTAATAGAACAGGTATTGCACCAACATGTATTTTCTGAACATTAAAAAGTATGAAACTCTAATGCCTGACATTATTGACTGAGTGTAATCTTCAGACATTTGCAAAAAAAAAATCAAAAAATTCTGTCAGGGACAGGTCAAAAATATAAGGCTAAATCAGGGACATTCTGCAAAATGAAGGGCAGTTCAGAAGTCTAGTTTCAGTCAGGTGATTTTCCCAGGGTCATCTGGTTGGTAAGTGCAGACTCATTGTGTATAATAAATGTTTAATAATACATAAGCCATGGATGTAGCCACTAACACCCCAAAAACATTTTCCTGTATGTTGTAGGTAGTGTTGGATACCTTCTGATGACATGGCTAATGATTCCTCCATATCATATTGAAACTGTGCCTAATATGACCTAATAACAAATCCATGCTGTGGCATGCAATGTCAACTAACAAAAAGTTTAAGGGAACCATTAGGAAGCTCAATGCTGAGTATGTATTTAAAATAGCCATTACACCAAAAAATAACTGTAATGTCAGGAAGTTAAGAACTAACACCCAATCTTATTTAGAGCTAGTCCACAATGATATTATACTCTCTGACCAATGGGAAAAGCTAGTATCCCAGCTAACAAACTTAGTGCAAATTTTACTCCACTCCCAGTTATAGCTATCCCACAAGTTCCACAATCCCAGCCACCCCCTTTAATTACTATGGAACAAGTTCTATCAACCCCCTCAAAAACTAAAAATACTTTATCCATGGGCCCTGTTAACATACTAGTTTGCCTGATTATCAGTGCCAAATATTTAGCCTTTCTAAACCCATACTTAAACTCTTTAGTCTAAGCCTCTCCACGGGTTACACTCCTGAAGTCTGAAAAACAGCCATTATAATGCAAGGATGGACCAACAATGTACCCTGGTACTGTAAACCCATTAGTCACACTAGCCTTAAATATAAAGCCATGGAGTACATTATTTCAGACTTCTGTAATCTGGACATTGAAAATCTCTTAACCCTGGACCCTCTTCAATTTGGCTTTGTCAAAGTAAGGTTCTGCCTTTTTAACCTCATTAATTTCTTTGAAAAAGTAGCTGAGGCAGTGGATAGTGGTTATGCAGTGCATGCAGCATATCTAGACCTGGCCAAGGACTTTGACACTATTCCTCATGCAGACATTACTGATAGACTTGTAAATCTGAATATAAATTCTTATATTGTGCAATGGATAGCTAAGTGGCTGTGTGACAGAGCCCATATGGTGAGAATTACAGGTGTCACTTCTGAAAGCAAAAAAGTTACTAGTGGTGTACCACAGTGCTCAGTTTTGGACCCTTTTCTGTTTGACATTAATTCTTTGATCTTCAGGCCAGCACTCCTGGTCTATGGTTAACTAACTTTGCAGATGATTGTAAATTGGGTGTTGTTATTCGATCTCCAACTGTCTCACAATTGCTCCAACATGGGCTAGACCATGATAACAATTTGTGCAAGGGCAATTCTCTCATATTGAATGTAAAATATGTAGCTTAGTTCATTCTGGTAAACAAAACAGTTTCACTTACCATATAGAAGATGCACACCTACAATCAGTCATGATTGTAAAAGATCTAGGCACGCTTGTTGATAATTCCTTATCATTTGACCATCTTGTCTTCACAGTAGTTCAGAAAGCCTTTTATCGGGCCTTTCTAATTTCTAAAGGCATCTCCACTGTTCCAAAGAAGTCTTAATCACCTTAATTTAAATCTTATCAGAACCACTATTGAACATAAAATGCACCTTTTGTCATGTATTTGTCCAAACATATCACGCAGCTTGAGACACCTCAGGGATTCATAACTACAAAGATCAGTGGCCTCAAAAATCTTAGTTATCAGGAGAGACTGGCAGCCCTTTCTCTGTACTCAGTCTCATAAAGACTCCACCATGGGAATCTGTGTCTAGCCTTTCAAGCCATGAACTATTTGATCCTATTTGATCTCTTATTCCTTTGAAGAGCTAATGATACCTCAAACAGTTGGTTAAGGGAATTGAATCTTATCAGAAGATAAATAAGACACAGTGGTGTGAAACATTCATATCCCACATATTTCTCACATCTGGAATAAACTTCCACTGCATGTCAAGCAGAGTAGCACCCTTGCCAAAAATATACCTAGATAATTGGATGTACAGCCCCAAATTCTCCCCTGGCCTATCTTGTCTTACCCTACTTGAGACTAGATGGGACTTTTTCAACAGGATTTTTTGGCTAGGCTTGAAATGGTCTGCAGACTGATTGCCTAGTAATTACCTAAGAACCTATGGACCATGTGTTTGGTGGCCACATAGCACACTTCTGATGCCTTGGCACATGTAATGGGGCAATGCCTTGCTCCCATACACAACCAGCAAGTGTGCTGTTCTCTGTGCCATGCTGTATAACATGATCATCTGGAAACAAACTGGTTAGTCCCATGACATGGCTGCATAACCTGTCCCAAATACCACAGTATCAACAGCAGAAACAAGAGGACAGTCAGGAGAAACATGAACACTCACTTGGAGAAAGCCCTCCCCCATAGCAACAGTGGATGCAGAACATGGTAGTGCTGGTAAAGTGAGGACATCTGGTTAACATCCCTATGCCATAGCAGTTGTAAAGCAGCTGTGTAATGCAAAATAATCATGATGCATACAGTGTTAGTGTTGTTACCACGCCAGATGTAAATCTGGTCATGCCAGCCAGTAAATGGCCTGATCACATCAGACATCATCTTAGTGCAACACAGGAAAGATGGTGTTGTGGGTCACAGTCATCACCATTTGCACTTATGACAGTGGACATAATCTAGGAACAGTGTCAACACAAACTGAGTAGGACACAGATCACACAATAGGGTGAGGAAACACATCACTGGGGGTGAGGCACATGACCATAGTTGCCTATATGTAAGGAACTACTATGGGTGGCAGGGCTTTTGTCCTCATGTGATGGGCACAGAGTACCACTACATGGTGTGGAACTGGATGTAGATCATGTTTGCTGGTGAGGGGAAGACAAAGCTTGTGACCTCACAGGACAGGCATAAGGTACTACTGCATTACCTGCATCAGGAAAAAAAAGTATTATTGTCTAGAGAGGGGTGACAGTGCTTTTAACCTCCTGTGATAGGGATTGAGGTCCAATGTATGACCTGGTTGTCCATACATATCTTTGTAGCTGTCCACAGTGAGTGTAACAAGGCTTCTGACATCTCATGACAATGGTGTTGTATGCGCACCATTCATAGGTCCTGCTTCATGTGCACCACTGGTATGTGCCCTAATTTGAGCACAGTGAGCCTTGGCATTATTGCCATTCATGATGGCAGTACAACCCTGCACAGAGAATTACTCATTGCAGGTTTTTGTGCCATTGGAGCCCTCAGTGAAAGTATCATCTTCCAGTGGTTGTATTCCATTTCTACACAGAGCTTATGAATTATGATGCATGACATTAGTCTCACGAATGCCGTCAACATGCTCACCATCACCAGTTCTGAGTATGTGCAGCAGACTGTGCTGAATGATATTCCTACACACCTGCTGATCAATATCCAATGATGTCTACTTGAAATGGGCCAAACTGGAGATATGATACCTTTATGTACCTCTGTATTGCAATGCTATGATAAGTATACCCACAACAGAAGCAATGATATGTGAACCTGCCTGTAGTGATACAGGAGAACCAGGTATATGGATATCAACCTCTGGAGATACTGCAAGGTCACCCTTTGCAGCCCCGATATTCTTAATATCTCTAGCCATGTTCACACCCTGTGCAGAGGGTGCCTTATTGCCCATGACTGACACAGACAGTGACATTATGTGCCTCGACTGTGAATTATTTTTCCACATCTTTTTGGAGTCCATGCCTGATGACCATCAAGCGTCCCCCAAACAAACCTAGTTCTGTTCATTCCCTTGTGATGGGGATCATCCCCCTGGACTATGACTCACACCTCTCACTGTTGCCCATCATCATAATAATCATCATCATCATCATCATCATCATCATCATCATCATCATCATCATCATCAGGCATTCATATGGAACCAACATCAGCCATGTGATCAGCCAAAGGCATTCATATATCATGCTCATTGCTAATGATACCTGTAAATGGAGAAAACACATAACATCATGGTGAATGTAGGGTGACAATGTGGCATGTAAAGCAAGGGTGTTTATACAGAAAATAAAGTTTTATACAGGCTTAACTCTGGGGGTCAGGATGGCTTTGCATCCCTGAGCTGCGTATAAAATAAAATGTGCACTGTGTCAGTATGTTTAGAACAGTGTAGCCTAATCTCTAATAAATAGTACTAACTTGGAATATCACCCACAGAAACCTTCTAATGGCATTGATGTCCTGCAGCAAAGACTGCCACTTTTGATTCCATAATTGTTGGTCTGCAGTCACTGACCTTAACAGACAGGCCATTCTACATGAGTGCTTGTAGCAGGATCGTATTCTCTGCAGAGCTGAAAATTTCCAGCATATTCCTCCATAGTTGTTTTCTGGACATACTGAATTCTGTGTCAACATATGGAATATAGCATAACATATTTACTATGATTACAAAAGGAATGTGTGCAGCTGGTTAAGTGTACTTGATTCCTAAAAGCACATATTCACAATGTGCAAGCCTTAGTAGCTCTGGTATTTTAAACAAGCTAATTTCTGATAGACGATGGCATTTTAATTGATCTGATGAGATAGGATATGATGTATAACAGCATAGTGTAAATCCACTGTATGTAAGAAATACATGATTGGATATGAATATCAGTACTGGCAGAAAAGAAGGGGAATGTAGGCCAGAGTGCTGGCTAACCACAACATATTTAGAAATACTTTTGCTCACAACAGGTTGGTATGGCTGAATATCTATGAAGTCTAACTACTGGGGACTCCACCTCCAGACTATTAGTAGCTCATGTGTTACACATCTAACAAAATAATTTAATACACAGCAGAATTTTTATAAATATGTTCAGATTTTGTCCGGTTAAAATGGATATGGTGGAACAAGTAATAGGTAGCATGCATTTATGGCCCAGGTTAACAGTCTACACGAGCTGCTTTGGTTTCCTTGGAAAAAGGGCTCACTTCCATTTTACCAGTAAGCCCTATCTTCCGTATGCTTTAACTTGTGTTTCAAGTCCAAATAGTCATCCCTCAGCTACACATCCTTGAACTAGACTTTAGGCAGGTTTGTCTTCTATGCAGTATCTGTGGGAACAGGCTGGACTTCTCTGTTGAAAAGTCAATCTTCTCTGAATATGTCACCTAGATCCAAATGCACATGTATAGGGAATGTTCAGAACAACTGTAGACATAGCCACAAACCAAGAACCAACACAGGAACAAACGAGCCAGCCACACCAAGGATAAGATAGACCAGTTTAATGCACACAGTTAAGCGCTTTTGTCAAAGTAGATCCAAAAGACTTCTTCAGAACAAAGTAACACAATCCTTTACAACATTTAAATATCCCTCCCAGAAGTCACATGTTCAAATCAACCAGTAAAAAACACAATCATTAAATACAAAAGACCGCAGCTTTAAAACACTTAAAATAGAGATGCTTTCATTACGCCCAGGAAAAACACATGCATTGAGGTTAATTTGCCACTTCAATTCTTTGAGTTCTAATACATCATTCCAGGCCCCCCCCCCAATGTCCCTGGTAATGTGATCAATGGTTACAAACCCAAATTCATGGTTAGGGTTCTCAGATACATGTTTTTCCAAGGCATTGTTCATATTACCCTTCCTAATGTCAAGGGAGTGTTCATAAACATGTTCCTTGAACTTCTGCTGTGTCTTTCAAATTATTGGAAATGGTGATTTCATCAGATATAAGTTTGATTATGAAAGGTCGTTTTCTAGCATTGACCAACAGCTAGAAAGACTAAAATTTAATAAAAATAAAAAATTACAACGTGACCGCCAGGCATATAGTAATGGTACTGCATATCCTAAACCCTCTTTAGTGCAAGTTAGACATCTTGACTTAAGGGCAAATACATAACAACAAGATATTGTGAATTCTGTTGATGAACTAGATGACAATAATATCGCTGAGATTGGAGTGAGACGTAGTGAACGCCTACATAATAACAACAATAATACTCAACCAGAATACAATAATGACTGTTACAACAATGTTTCACAAAACAATAATGTGACTAACAATACAACTAACAATCAGGATTTTTGTCATGGAAACCAAACAGGGGCCATCCCGAAGAAATTCCATCAACAACCACAGAAAAACAAACAGCGCAACAACAAGCACAGGAGATAGCACATGGTGCATCTCCTGATGTGAATATAATTAAAAATGTAACAGGCGACTTTTATGTTTACAATTATTCTACTTGCTGTATTGATTCAGTTCTAGTTGATTTGTTAGCTAAAGGTAGCACTTTTGTACCAAGCAGATGGTTAGATATTGCACAAACTATTTTGGATTTGAAATTATATGTCAGAAAGTTGAATTTGAGAATGTTGTTGGGGAATTCAAACCACATAAACCATCCTTTTAAGGTTTCAAGTGTGTATAACCCCCCCCCATTTCACCCAGTATTAAATCTGTTTGAAAGTGTTTGAGAACTCGACTTAAGGCATATATTTGAGTCACCAAAGATGTATAACAGTAGAAACATCTATAAAGATAATGTTTCACAAGATGAGGCTAAAGCATTACAGTACCTAAAATCTTTACAAGTTCAAGTAGCCAAACCTGACAAAGGTGGTGGGGTGGCTATTTTCGATCTGGTTGATTATAACTCCAAAATGTGTGCCTTACTTGACTGTGATGCTTATGTGAAAGTTTCACTAAATGAAATTCATACAGCATACAGCAGAATTAGGGGTTATTTCAATGACTTATTCACTGAAGCCAAAACTGATATAGATGTCTATAATTACATTTCATTAGGATGTCCAAGGATCCCAATTATGTTTGGCATTCCGAAGGTCCACAAAAGTATTACCAACCCACCCATGTGGCCCCTAATTGACAGCAGAGGCTCTATCACATACCCCTGCACGAAAGTAATTGATTCTATTCTGCAGAAATATTTAAAAACTGAAGAACAAGTCTATAAAGACTCATGGACATTTCTGCAGAAAATCAATGAGCTACATTTTGACAATAGTGATAATTTCTTAACAATAGATGTAAAAGATCTTTACACTTGTATACCACATCAGGAAGGAGTTGAATGGGTGAGTTCTATCCTCAGAAGGAAGGGAGCAACAACACAAGAAATAGACCTAGTAGAAATAGCTCTTGATATTATTCTTACTAACAATTTCTTTTCGTTTGATGGTGAATTTTATCTCTAAAAAACAGGGGTCGCTATGGGTTCACCTGTTGGTGCTAGTTTTGCAAACTTAGTAATAGTTTTTAGTAATTAAGCTTTTCCTACTCAGTATATAATCTTTATTTGGTTTTAAATATATACAAGTTTTTACATTAGATAACTATAGACATATATTTCTGTATTAATATGCATTTGTTGTTTTCTAGGTGCCTTTTTGATTAGGATATGTATGTTGGTATATGTATGCACTGGCACTTTAAAATTCTCATATTGTGTTCTTATACTGTACTTTTATTGGTTGTTTTCTATGAGAATGAGTATTTACATGTTTTTTTTACACATTTAATTTGAAAGTCTGACGAAGCGTTCTTGGGAACGCAAAAGCGCTTACTTTGAGATATTAAACTGAGCTTCATACTATTGGTCTGCTTCGATTGTCGTGGTGTACCTTCTATCTTTATTCTGATCTGATTTTTAGTTTAGAAAGGTTCCTAAGCTATCCAAAATATTGGAATTTTTTGATGTTTTGTTAGTAGACCATGCTTTCCAAGCTTTATCTCTGTCTAGCATGAGTTGCCTGGTTTCTTTTATGAGCCATGGGATGGGTTTGGATTAGATTTGTTTGGATCTGATGGGAGCCAGTTCACTTAGTTTGTTAAGGAATCGATTGTTAAAGTGATTAACAACATCATCTAGGGGTTAGTATTTTAGAATATCTCAGATGTATTATAATATACAGTTTTTCTCTCTGTCCAGGCCTCTGTTAAAGAGGGACATTGCTAAGTTTGATTTTCCTGGGAGACAAAAGCAAACTAATTAGTTAATAAAATAATTAATTTGTGGTTGTAGCTAGATAAGTAGTATGCTGTCTGTGAATGAGGAATTTAAAAAACTGCTTCAGCTTAATCCTTCTTTTCCAGCTAGTCTCTAGGATTTTCCCCTCTCCATTCTGCCAGTACAGTCCATAAACACACTAGTTTAAACCTAAGAGAATATAATAAAGCACCTATGTGTACATCAGATAAGTTGCTGATATGAATTTGTTTAACAACTTCAGCATTTTTCTGTTTACATAAAGTTATTTTCAAATTTATGAAATTATATGTAAGATTAATCATGTCAACCAAAACAATATTTAGTATGCATTCTCCAGTTCCACTGTCATTACTGCTATTGGAAAAAAAAGAAACAAACTGTAAATTTAACATATAATATAGATGCAAACACATACTGTAAACAGATTTTTTAAAAACACAGCTACAAAATAATCCCATCCATTTCTAAGGTTAGAGTTTAAGTTCTGAAATGAGTACCTCCAAGTGAAACCAAAGTATTGCATACTATAACACTGAGTGCATTATACGCAGTACTTTGGGACTGAGCAAACTGCTAGGATTATACTACCACTGGGTTTCAGCCAAGACTAGACTCTGTTCCATTTAAACTCAGGTAATCTTAATACTAACCCTGAAAGATCTCATCCATGGGACTCCTAGAATGTCATTTTGCATAGAAGTTTTGATTTGTAATCCCCAGCCTTTCAAGTTTCTTGAAACAATTACAGAGACCATTTGATTTAACCTTTTGCCTTATAGAAAAAAATATTTCCTTACAGTTATAAAGACAAACTTGAATATCAATGTTGTCTAACAATTGCAGTATTCCATAATCAAATACACTTAAAAAGGCATTTCTCAATTGGTGAGACCAACCTACCTGGGCAGGCTCAGGTCTGTTTTAAGGAAGGTCTAATCAATTATGAAAATATTATGTACTTTTATAATTAACTTCTCTATATTCATTTTATGTGAGACCAGGTTAAATGCAGAATAGTCAATGAATATGTGTATTTGTTGAGAATCATTAATAAAGGAATAATCTATTAAACAAAATCTAGTATTTAAATTGTGTATGTATATTGTGCGACTGAAGTTCAGTACACTTTTATACAGAGCAGCACATCTTTTTTGACTGCAAAGGGCTGAAGTACTTTTTCATGTTTTCTAATATGTAGGGGACACTTGGGAAGTTTTAAAGTGACCAAGGGATACTCAGTATGATGCAGTCCAAGAACCTACGACTTGAAGCCGAAGAGACTGTTAAAAGCCAGACAATGGCAACACCTTATATATAAAAAGCATAGATAGTAGATCTCAAATCTATATAAAGATTACTGGCTGCTGTAACTAGCAGTTAGACTCCCACTTATGGAATGATTACATTTTAATGTATCATGCAGAACAGGTTACCCATTGTGTTTTTTTCTCTATGGTTGATTTTAAGTGTGATATCTAGTGGGAGTGCAAGACATTACACCCAATGGAGTCTAAGCCTGCTAAGCCCCATGCTGGCAAAGTGTAGTTACACCAGAAACTCAAAGGACATCAGTGTGTGGATGCACACGTCCCCTCAAAAGACAGTAATAATGGAGCTTAGAAGGGGTGCCAAGAAGATGGGAATGGTCCTAGATGGAGAAGGTGGGCCTCCTCTGTGCACTAACAAGCTGACCTGCTCCCAACTACCAGACTGTCACCAGGAAATGGAGGGCCTATTGGGTTTCCTCCATGGAATACATGGGCCACAGGGCTCTTGCATAGCCTTGGAATCCTCAGATTCCATCCTTCTGAATTGAATGGGTCAACTGGTTGCAGGTGAGGGAGTCATCAGGTCAGGTTGTGGGGAGAAAAAAGAAAAAAAATACATCAGTTACTGTTTGAATAAACTATCAGTTCACCCACTATCCGTTGTTGGAGTCACAACTGAATAAACTATCAGTTCACCCACTATCAGTTGTTGCAGTCACCACTCCTACAGGATTATTTCCTATGCCAAACTTTTTGACTCTTGCTCCCTTTAAAATGTGTTAAACTCATGACATTATTCAAAGAAACAGTAATAGTTCTTTCACTGTGTTCAGATATAGGCATCTGAAGAGAGAGACTGATGATTTCAGAGTCCCCACAAGTTACTTACTGATTCATTGTCATTGCCTAATTAGAAACTCAGTCTTCTAAACATCTTCTCACTGGGCAGACATTCTTATGCATCATCATGCTTGTGAGTAATCATTGAGACACAAAGTGAGCAGTTGATGTCCTTCTCCACTGATTGGCTGGTTTGTTTTTCAGGGAGGAGTAATGATACCAAAAAACCCACCTGTTGCTGACAGACAATGAAAAATTACAAGAATGTACGAGTAATTTGAGCTTCTCTTCTTTTTCTTCTTTTTGTTCTTTTAACAGAAAGGAAAGTTTTCTGGGGAAATTAATCTCTTTCCAAACACATTAATTTTAAGAAAAAATAAAAACTTATTTTCAGTCCAATATACATAGTCTTAACACCATTAATCCTTTACACTGGATAATACTCATCTTAAAGAAATGTCTCAACTCTCCTGATTGATCCCACCAGCAGTACAACCCTCTTCCTTATGTCCACCTTGTGGATAAAGAGTGAGAATGGTTCTGGTGCTGATCATCTTGTTTGGTGGAGTTTTCTGGTCTGCTTTTACCAGAGATCCAGATGGAAGAGGGGCACCTACATTGTCTCAAGTCCATCCAGCATTGGCCAAATTCTTTGTATGTCTTCTGGGGACTCATATCCATCCAGAAAAGTGTTGGCACCAGACAGATATAATACTCGAAGGAAAGCAGGATAAAGTAGTTTACATTTGATCCCTATGATGTTGCAAATCTTCATGACTTGTGAGAAATGTTCAAGCTTTCTTCCTGTAGTAATCAAATTGTTGTTTTCCATAAAGATCTTGCAATCCCTGCCAACAGAAGCATCCCAAAGTTGCTAAGGTAACTACAGAATTATTATCGTTATGGTGTGAATTTTAATTCTTAGCATGACTTGTTTGCTTAGCCTACTTGCACCAGGATTGTCCAGAGTGAAATACGGTGACATCTTTAAATTTTTATTTTTACTCAAGGCAAGTTAGTCCATTTGAACATGTTATTGGCCATAAATTTAACACAGTCAGCATATTTGAGTCTGCTGGGACTGTGCTTATTCGTAAGTTCTCATACATAGCTCTGTCCTCGTGTTTAGTTAGTTTTAATTCCTGGGCCTCTAGCTGCTGCTGACACTTGGCTCTAGTATTTTGTGTTATGAGTATTTGGATAGAATAAGAGTGATGTAGCATTTATTGCTTGGCCCTGCATTTTCCTAAAGTCTTGCATATATCTTAACTATTTCTTGAAATATTTGGTCCAGTGGGGTCTGTGTTTTATTCTTTTTGAGCAGAAATGAATCATTTTGTTGGGGGAAGTGGTCTGGTGCCAGGCTACAATTGATACAAGGGATACATTTGGTCAGTATTTTTACCATTTCATATACTATTGTTTTTGCCATCCTTCTGGAACTTGGTGTTAAAAATGATAACCTAGCACTAATGTGGTGCATCATTTGTTAGATGAAATTTCCTTGGTTCACGGACAATAACAATCATTCCATGCTGGGAAGCAACATACTAGAATGCCCTTCTCCCACAGACATTGTTTCATAGAAAAGAGTTGAATAAATACTCCTGCTTAGCTGACTCTAATTCTGAAAATGTCAGTATCATGTGATACCCTCAGTTCCTGCTGGTGATTTAATTGTCTCCATCTAGTGCAAAATGATGCTTTACATATTTGTTTATGTGCTCCTGCTCTTACAAAGGCAGGTATTGTACCTGTGCTTGGTTTTCTGTACCAACTTACCAGATGGGTCATCATCTTTAAGCTGAATACTTTGATCTACAGACCCTTTCTGTGCCTCTGTTTTCCTCCTTGATCCCCCTTCTCCTACAAGAAGAGGTTGGTGGAGATTCCCAAGGTTTGCATGCAGACAACAGACCATTGATCCTTTCCTGTGGTCTGTTGAATGCCTGAAAAAATATGATAATTGCCAGTCAGTGAATATTTTTAAAATGGTTAATAAATAACAAGAGTGGATGGTGTGCATATCCACAAATGAATGCACTAAGTAAAATCCAAGGGGAACAGGGAGTTCTGATGAAGTCCATTGTTACTATTTGGATGAAAGGGTTTAACGTTAAATAAAATTAGAGTGTACGCACTATATTAGGTTTCTTTATTTCTTCCCCTTGGAGTTTACTTGGTGCATCCAATTGTGGATATACACAGAATCAATTATTATTATTTGTCAGTTTTCTTAACAACTTTGGACAGGCAGTATTTGCTGTTATTGTTTTTCAAATGGCTCTTAAAACATATATGTTAAATTCAGAAAGATAGAATTGTGCTACTGAATAAAAGTAGGATTCAGAGACATGCATAATTAGCATTACACTGAATCCATTAAACAGCTTAGTAAATTTCTGTCTCTCCAATCAAAGCAATTGGATAAGCAAAGCATTGGCACCCCACTGAACAGGCTATAGGGAGCCACTTTACTAAGTAAATCCTTGCATCTATTGTTTCATATGCCATTGGCTTTAGCCTAATAAAGTAAAATTATCACCATCAGCTTTCAGCAAATTTGTGGAGTGACACGTTGATATGCACTCTGGCCATCTGTTTCAGTTTGAGTTGCTATGAACCAAGGCATACCATGCTATTACTAAGAAATGAAGTAGTTTAAAAACATTTGCAGTATATTGTGCCATTAAACAACAACTTAGATGAAATAAAAATGAACAATAATTGCTGGTAATATTATAAATAGTAAACAATAACATCATCATCATTCATCATTATCAGCCCCCGTTTTCCTATTTTCTACATGGGGCTGGCATATCATGTTAACTGTTGCCATCTCTCTCAATTTAGTGCCACACTCCTGCCTTCTATGACACTCATGCCTGACTGTTGCAGATCTTCTTTCACACAGTCCATCCACCTCTTTGCTGGACGTCCTCATTTCCTTGTACCTTCTTCCTGTTTGTCCCAGATCTTCTTTACCAGATTGTCTTCTGCTTTTCTGCATGTGTCAAAACTAATGCAATCTGTTCTCTTTGATCTTTTCTGCAATTGGAGCTGCTTTGGCTTCTGCTCTTATATCCTCATTTCTTAGTCTGTCCCACAGTGTGCATCCTACCACCCTTTTCAGGAATTTAATTTCCATTACCTCTAGGCACTTCATCTGCTCTGCCTTTATTGCCCAGGTTTCTGTACCATACAGTAGTTCTGGTTGCACCACTGTCTTGTACACCTTACTTTTCAGCTTCTTTGGCATTTTTCTGTCATAGGCTACACCCAACACTCTATGCCAGTGGCTGCAGCCCCTCTGATTCTAGTTTTGACTTCTTCATTCAGACTTCCCTTCTCCTCAACCACCCCTCGCAGATACGTGAAGCTATTTACCTGTTCCACTATCTTCACTTCTATCTCAATTCTCAGCTCCTAATTTATCCAATTTGCTGCTGTAACTACTGTCTTATCTGTGCTTAGTTTCATCCTGTGAGCTTTCAATTTTGCCTTCCATTCTGCTAGCCTTTGCTGAAGTTCTTGCTCATAGTCTGCCTATAATGTCACATCATTTGCATACAGCAACTTTGTTGATCTCCTCCTCCATCCTGTTTGCTAATGTAGTCCATCACCAGCAAGAACAGCAGTGAGCTCAGAGCTGAACCCTGGAGCACACCCACTCCCTCTAGGAACCTCTCTGTAAGATCAAACACTGTTCGTACTTGAGTCATTGGGTCCTTGTACATAGTCTGCACTAATTCTACCAATGTTTCTGGAACTTCAAACCACCGCAGTACTGCTCAGATCAGCTTTCTTTGGACCTTGTGATATGCTTTCTCCAAGTCTAAGAATGTCTGTTTGGACTCTCTCTTCATCTCTAGCTTCTTCTCAACTATCTGTTTCACTGTAAACATTGGGTCAGTTATGCTGCATCCTGATTTGAATTTGAACTGCTCATCTCCCATATTACATTATACTACTCTGTGTATCCATCTATGAATCATCCTCACCAGAACTTTCATGCAACCCTTTCTTAGCTTCTTTGTCAGCCAGCCAGTATTCCTCCCTAGCCTGGTCGATCTTTTTTATCATCCACTTTTTCCTGCACTCCTTCTTTCTTTTGATGACCTCCTGGACTTCTGCATTCCACCACCAGCTTTCCTTATGTACCTTATTTCCATAACTTGCTTGGCTGCATATCAGTTCTGTAGTTGTCACACATGCTGTTTTGAGGCCCTGTCATTCTTCTTCATCTCTGTCTATTTCCTCCACTTCTTGGAGTGCTAGAGCCCTGAGTAATTCTTTCAACTGTTGTACTTTCTCTTCAGTCAACTTCCGGGTCTTTAGCCTGGTCTCTGTTGATCTTAGAGCCTTCTCTGACCAGTGCTTACAACTGGTTGTGACAACCAGTGGTTTATGCTGTGGGTGACTGTTTCACTGGGGATAACTTTGCAATCACTGATTCTACCCCAGTACCTTTTTCTTACTAGGAGGAAATCTACCTGAGTTGCATGTTGGCCACTCTTGTGTGTGATTTTATGACTGTCTCTCTTTCTGAATCATGTGTTGGCTACTATCAAGCCATTTGCCAGACAGAAGTCTAGAATTGCCTCTCTTTCCTTAGTCCTGTTCCCCCACCTATGTGGACCCAGGCAGTCCTCATATCTAGGGTTGCCACCTTTTAACAAGGTCAAAGTGGGGCATGGGGGTGTGGCCAATAGGGCAGGGGGTGTGCCCAATATGACACTGGCCCCACCCCCACCACGGCATTACCAGAGGTGTTAAAGGAGATGCAGTATTACAGTTATGGATACAACATTGTGACATTACAGCATACTGAAAACTCAAACCATTTAAATGAAGTGAACTATTACTGCAAAAAAACACATTACTCAGTTGTAACAGTAAATAAACTTTAAAGGAATAAAAAACACACTATTCATTAAAAAGACACTTGTTTATTTAAAAAGTAAAAAAAATCATAAACCAACCATGACAATTCAGAAAGACAACTTAAAAAAATCTACATACCACATACAAGCCAATTATAAAATTAAGACTTTTTATTGTCAATTAAAGCTAAAGCAAAGAAAAAACACAAAACTACATACTGTACCCTATTACTACATACTGCACACTAGCAAATTAAAGTTAAAGCAAAGAAAAACACAAAACTACAAACTGCACCCTAGTACTTTATACTGCACACTAGTACACTAAATCACTTTTTTTTTAAAAGTGTATTTTGAATTTGATTTTATAGCTTGAAGAAGGGCCCGATTTGAAACAATATTTGAGTAAAAGTCACAACATTTCATCCGGTAATTTACAGTCATCATTAGTTCGGCTTTTAACAAGTCCACACTACATCGGTTTCGCACATCTGTCCATTTACCTTTCACCAAAGAAAAAACTCTTTCTGCAAATGCGTTTGAGGTCGGTATAGATAAAACCCTAGCAATTACTGGATATAGCAGTCAGTTCAGACCCTTCTTTGAAAAGCTTCAGCCACTTCTCTCCTGGGGTTAAGCTTGTGTTACATAACTGTTCGAGATAGGGCCTAATTGCCAAGTAGTCCCTAAAAAGATAGTCTTCATCTACATCCTGCAGACTCAGGGCAGTGGTCACATTAAGTAAGTCACTGAAAGCAAAGGGCTCATTTAGAGATAATTTAGACAGTGTAAACAAGTAGTTGCTTTCAGTATAATCAAACCACTGTTCCAGGTACTTCACTGCTGTCTCCAAGAACACAATGAAGTCTCTTTTGAGTTTGTTAGCAGAAGTGCTTTCTAATGTGCTCATAAGTGCCCTAATTTTCCTTCCAAAGAAATCACCTTCAGCTCTTGCCTGCAGTTTTTGCTTCAGAGAGGCCATTACACAAAAGGTTTTCATGGCAGTAAGTGCTGATTTTTCTAGTGTACTTATATGTTCATTAAAATCAACAAGAACAGCACAGAGAAAGTGCAAATAGTACTGGGGCCACGTAGGCAATTCATTCTCACCATGCTCATTAGCTGAAAAGTACTGCCATATCTGCCGGGGGTCTCCTTTTCTTCCTGGGAGGGGAAATAGGACTGGAGCACTGGGAGATTTTTCACTACTCTTTCAATGGCTGGGAGTAGTGACAGCCACCTTGTTGGCACGTCTTAATAGACTCTGAAATTCCATGCCACAAAACTCAAAAAAGTCTTTCATGTCTCTGGTCCTTGTGGCAGAACCTGAGAAGTGGCTGAAAAGTTTCATTACAAATACTTCCATGTCGTACGGCAGTTGTGCTGCAGCTTTTTTGGCTGCATTGTGAATGATGTGGGCAACACAGTTAGCCTTTTGGAGTGATGGGCACTTTTCTTTTAATCTGGTATACACACCAGATTTCTTCCCATAGTTCACACTGGCATTATCAGCCCCATAAGCTGAAATACTGTTCCAGGGCAAGGAGTGCCTTTCCATAATGTTGGAAATTTGCTGTGAAATAGCCTGTGCAGATTCATCAGGGTCTTCATAGAAGTCCAAAAGGCCATTCACCACCCATTCTTCTTTAGAAAAATACCTCACAACAAGTGGAAATAATTTTATGTTCCCTTTGTTGGAAGCATCTGATGAAATTGCAAATGAAGTGCCTGGTTTTTGAAGGTCATGCAGGAGGCATTCCAATGAGTGTGGTCCCAAAACATTTTTGACTATGGCTTCAGCCTTGGTTCTTCCACAAGATAGTTTCTTTGCAGTGTGCTTAGCAGCATGGAACACCTCAGAGGCTTCTGCTGCAATGATCCTAAGTTCTGGTCCCTCAAGGTTTGTGTTCCTTGCCCACTTTGTCATCAGGTGACTGGATTTAGCTTGAAGAATAGCAATCTTATGTTGTTCAGTTGCCTCATGTCATGCAACATCATTTCTTCCACCATGGGTCACTAGAAATTCTCTCTTGCAGTACCCGCAGAATGCTTTGACATCACTGCATCTCTCGAGCCAGTCGAATTCTGTTTTCCAAACATCCTGCCACTTGCACATTCTCTTGCTGCTGGTTGACTGTGATGAAACTGCTGCTCTCTTCATGCTTGAATCTGTACTTACTTGATATGCAACATAGTTACCAAAACTGTGTTAGTAGGGTGCAGTAACATACTGCTGCACAGCACAAATGAACTGGCTCAAAAAACATTGGCACACGAAAGAACTGGCTCGAAAAACAGTGGCACACAAAAGAACTGGTTCGAAAAATATTGGCATGCAAAAAAACTGGCTCGAAAAACATTGACACGCAAAAGAACTGGCTCGAAAAACATTGGCATGCAAAAGAACTGGCTCGAAAAACATTGGCATGCAAAAGAACTGGCTTGAATAACATTGGCACTGGAAAGAACTGGCTTGAAAAACATTGGCATGCGAAAGAACTGGCTTGAATAACATTGGCTCGTGAAAGAACTGGCTTAAAAAACAGTGGCATGTGAAAGAACTGGCTTGAAAAACATTGGCACGCAAAAGAACTGGCTTGAAAAACATTGGCATGTGAAAAAAAAATGGCTTGAAAAATAGTGGCACTCAAAAAAATGGCTTGAGAAACAGAGACATTCGAAAAAAATGGCTTGAAAAAACAGTGGCACTCAAAAAAAATGGCCTAAAAAACAGTGGCACTTGAAAAATCTGTCTTGAAAAACATTGGCATTCAAAAGAACTGGCTCAAAAAAACATTGGCATGGGAAAGAACTGAGGAATGGAGCAGAAAAGAGTTAAAATTACAAACAGTTTAAAAAAGGTCAAATAGTAAATGAGGTAATGTAGGGGGCATTTTGGCCATTGAAAACTAACATTAACACAGCTCATAGAAAATGAAATGCATTATTTTTACCACCAAACATGCGCCTCACCTCACCCCACCCCTCAAGAAAAAAGTTAACCACATTTTCACTAAACCAAAAAAACACTAAAATGAATGAGAATGCACAGCGGATACCATAGACCTGATTTAGCTTTTGACCACAGCAGTTAAAAGAAATGTATGGCACTAATTTATACAGCGCAATGATCTATTAATGTACATGCCCAACAACAGCACTGGTCGTAATCAGATTATAATGAAAACAGTACATTGTAAGTTTATTGAAGACACCACTAAAACACAAAATACAAACTTTGCTACTTATAAAAGCAAACTACCCTGTAACAATGACATGGTTTAGCACAATCTCAAATACACTGCATTAACTTCTGAGCATGCATCCACAAACAAATAAATAAATAAATAACAGGAAAAAAGTCTGTAAACATTTTACCTTTTAAAAATACTTCTTGCAAGAGAAGTAAAATAAACTACAATGTACAGCAGACTACATGGACTCCTTTTACCTCAAAACATAGCAATTAAGAGTAATTTACCCAGCACAGTGATGCAATAAACAGGCCCAAGTAAAAGCAGCACACCCATATTCACATTACAAGCAAAGCAGGACATTTTAACCTTATTAAAAACGCATACAAAATGAAATGCACACATTTACAAGTATAAATGAAAACAATCTTGAAACAGTTTTGGCAAGTTGGCAACATGTACCTACTAGAATAATAAATGCACTACATTAACTGTTAACATTCCCCCTCAAAAGGTAGACTTGTACCACATACACACTGACGTGCAAGAACTAACAGGAAAAATTACCCAAACAGTATATCCTAACTTCCTGAAAACAGCATTAAATTGCACACATTTCCACATAAAAAAGTGCAAACTATGCTCAAGCATTTTCTATTTGCAAACAGAAAATACCCAGAAAAAGCTACGACAATAGAAATACATCACACTAAATTTCTATTTCACTGCCCCCCCACCAGAAATAAACAAAACTGCTATATACACAGTTCAGCCTTTTAAAAGTAATGCTTCCAAATCATACCCCCAAGAAAAATAACAATTACATATACATACAGGTTTTATACCTTTAAAAACTACTACTCAAAAGTCTCAAAATAACCACTGCACAGATTTAAATATTGCATACTACATCCCTATCTACCTCTAAACATTAAAAACCTAAATAAAGCATAGCATTCCCATTTTAAATAACTAAAGCCACAAAATACTATGTTATGTACTTACCACTATCACAGTTTTTGCTGGGCTAGCTTGCTTCCTTCCTGCTAGAATGGCTAGTTGGATGACTGACTCTGTCTGCTCAAGTGGCTGGGCTGGATGGCTAGCAAGCTCCCTTGCAGGCTGGCTAGCAGGCTCCCTTGCAGGCTGGCTTCTTTGCTGGCTGGCTGGCTGGGTGGCTTCGCTACTAGGATTGGAAATTTCAGACTTTAAGTATTTCCTTCACAGCTGTAGAGCACTAAGACAAAACTGCTCTACAGCTGTGACCTTTATTGGGCTCTTCGAGGTGAATCCGACCCCCTCCAATCCCTGCAGTCAATTGCTGCTTGAATTACACCACCCGGACTTAGCAGGGAATCCCTCTAACTGGAGGTCCGGGTTTGTGATGTAGCTGCATTGCCATGGAAATACCAGAAGTATTTTCGGCTTTTCCATGGCAATGGCAATTCAAGAGCACGAAAAGTGGAAAACGGGACTTTTAAAGTCCCACTGTCTGCGAATGTGGGAAACGGGATGAGAAGGCTCAACCCGTGAGTGTCCCGCTGACAACAGGATGGGTGGAAACCGTGCTCATATCCCGTTCTGTCTGTCCTGATATGTGCATTCAAGTCACCCATTATCAACACCAATTCATGTTGTCCTGCTTTATCTAGTAGGTCCTGCAACTGCTGTCTGACTCCACCTTTTTCCTATCAGGAAATAGGCTGAGATTATGATCATTACACTAGAGTCTGATTGCCATGAGTTTGTCACTAATTCTGATGATATCACTCACTGCCTTCTGAAGCCTCTCTATCACCACAATTCCCACACCATTTCTAGCCTGTCCTCCTGCTGAGTAGTAGACTCTGGATCACAAGCCAAGTGGCTTTGCTGCACTGCTCTTCCATCTTGTATCTTGGATATATAGGATGTCCAGCCTCGTCTGTATCATCATGTCATCATCTTCCAAACTACGTCCTGTCAGTGAACCCTCATGAATTGTAGCAATTCTCAGTTCAAGTTTGGCAGGTTGATTAGTTTTATGTCTGGCTTTTGCTCAACAGAGTTATCCCAGATAACCCAGGTTGGGCAACTAGACACTGGCCAGCCAGTAGCTTATTGACCCAGGGCTGCTGGGCTTTATGGCAGGCACACACTGTCAATAGGGCACATACACCCTTCCCACCATTAGTATGGGTCTGTGGCATAGGTCAGAGTAGGCTGGGTCTTCAACCCACTTATCACTTGTAACTATCCATACCCATTTTGGCAACATTAGTCAAGATGACCAAATTACCTAGAACTATATTTTTACATCATTGAGTGGCTAGCCCTGCCATGGCATGCAGCCTGTTATCTGTGTTCTCCTATCATAAGTATACTGAGCACCACAGTACATGCCCAAAGTGGTTAGTCTATACAACTCTTCCCCTATAGGGCACCGTGTAGAGTCTGTGCTGCTGCCCACATGATTGATTCATTGGCGAGTTTGAGCTGGAAACAGTCAGCATATATTTTGGAGGTGGGAAAAACCCTGCAGAGGCACATACAAACTCCAAACAGGCATTGGCCGGAGGTCAGGATCAAATGTAAATTAAAAAAAAAAAAAAAACTGAAACAGATGCTACATTTCTAAACAAAACTTTTGTAATGCAAAATGTGCTCTGTCCAGTATTTGATGTAGAAGTACATAAACTTAATTATAATTAAAAGTAACTGTTATAAAAATGGGATTAAAAATAGAAGACCTAATTGGCTGCTAAGCAATCAAAAATGATACATTACTGTACATGTAGAACTTGATGAGGAATGAGTTCAGTTGACATCACTAAAATCTATGTGGCATCAGCAGGAAAATAAAGATGCTACAAATTGCTAACCAACAAACTATTTCAAACAGAGATACATAAAACTAAACCCTAACAGTGCAACCTAACACTTCTTATGTAGAAAAACAGATGTAAAAAGCAAAGAAAACTTTTACATTAAAATGTCCCTACCCCCACACACACACATACACACACAAAACACTGCCCTCAGAAAATACATGTACAACAAGACATAAAAAAGTGAAAAGATAGAAATGAGCCATGTCACCTTACATTACAGCTGCTGTTATTATACTGTACAAGTAAACAGCACCTCTTCTTTACTCTTACTGCCAGGCTAAAAACACGGCTTCACCATACGGCTACCTCTGTCTCCAGTATAATAAAACTACATTTGGATATAGAAACTATTTTACATAAAATACTTTTTCAAAATATTTAATATTTATTTTTTAAAAGTAATCTCAAAGGAAGCTCTTTTTCTAAGAGTAAAAATACTCTCCAGGGTAGGCATTGTGGAAGAATACTCCTTCTAGAGGTCATGGGATCCTCTGTCTAGAATGCTGAGCTTCCAAACATCTGGGTGCTCCATTATTACTCAGTAATTCCCACCCTTTTAGATATTATTACTCGCTTACTTTAAACCAGCCACAACTAGACTACATACAAAGCAATGCTTTAAATAAGTATAGCGCCTATTTAAGAATCATTCATTCAGCTTCCAAAAATGAAGTGAAGGTCTGTTCTGCCTTATATGGTGTTTACGTGAATGTAAACATGGTGATTTAGCAGTGTTAAAAAAATTAGTTTAAATCTGGGAAGGGAGCAGAAGTGCACAGAGGTAACAAATGTAAGGCTTGCTGCAAGTTTGTGAAAATCTTTAAAATGTTTTTATTGCACTGCAAACGTAACTTTTCAATGTGATAATATTTTTATAAGATGTGCTAATAGCTTTCTAAGACTGTAGCCACTGCTGAGAACATGTGGTCATCAAAAAAGGCTGAATGTTTTATGTCAAGTTTACGTTTTGGTCTCCTATGTACTGTACATGTTCACTTGAAGTCATAAATGAGATTTCTAGTTTATGGTGGTGTGATCAATGAAAGTATGAAATAATTATAGTGTAACTACCCTGATTTATGGAACGTGCATTTTCAGTGTTGAGTGTATGTGTGTGTGTGGGGGGGGGGGTCTTCACTCCGTATACCCCCCCCCCACACCTAACTGTATACATCTTTGCCCATTTTTTTTTTTTGTCTTTTCATAGCTCATCCTGCCATGGATCAGGAGTTCTAGTTGCTTCCCCACTGGGTTTTTATCTTGCACGTCCTTCTGGCATAAAGAATGAATCATTTATTCAACAGTACTGCAGTTCTCTTTTTGATAAACTATAATAGGGTGTCTGCCTATGCCATTGATGGCCATACATGTACTAGCATTCTGAGAGGTAGAGAACTGGTGAAGATGCAGAGGAACCATTGACTAAATGGCTGTTTTTCATTCTTGGAGGTGGGTTTTGGCCAAACTTACATAGCTGCTCACTCCATAATTCATGGACATGCCTATCTATCAAGCATTTTTTTTTATGATATGCAAGCAAAGCAAAGTTTGAATAGAGTAGGCAGGAAAAAGTAATATCATCCTCTGCATGATGGTTTGGACTACTGTTTAGCTCTTCAAACTCTGGAGGGTAATACAACCGAAAATTAATTCATATATAATGGGCTTCACATAAAAGTGTTTTGAGACAGAAAACTACAGAGTGTATGAGAATAAAAGAAAAAAAAATCAAAGGAAACCACTTTCTTGAAATTCCTGTTAAGGTTTCAGTTTGTTGCTTTCTTATCTCACTTTATAATATACAAATTTTATGCCTATTCTTATAAGATTGATAAGTCTTTGTAAAGCAGTTTTCTTGACAGATTTTGTGAAAAAAAAATCAGTTTTTAGGGATATATTGCTCCAGTTATTTCTCATGTATAACAGTAGAGTAAATAAGCAAGGAAATCTATCATGTTCCAGCAAAAGTATTTATAGGCTGAACTGCTGCTGTACAATGAATCATCCAGCTATAGAATTTCGGCAAAGTTTGTGCTCATAAAGCACTTCCCAAGGATTCTTGGGTGCTGGGTGACATTTACTTTTGACCAGAAAATGAAGGACTGGAAAATGTTCAGCTGCGTTTGCTGATAGGAGACTAGATGGTGACCACGGTGCTAGTCAGACCTGAAATATCTAAGCTGTCATTTCAAAGTGCAACTAGAAGACATTGTGGTGATTCTAACGCCAGACGTCCTAGAAATCTGTAAAAAAATGTTTTTGTTGCTCAAATTAAAGCAAGCTATACTTTATGAGTACAAAAACCCACATACTAACAAGATACAGTACATGCTAATTTAAAATGTATATAAATTTTTGTAGTCTAGTGCATGAAACTAGGTTGGAAAGTTTTGACACTGATATATCTTGTTTCCATTTGCTGTACTTCAGGCAGTGGGATACTGGTACATTTGGGGATTATATAAGCTAGCTGAAGATGCAGTTATATTTAGCTGTCTATGCCTCTTTGACTCCAAGAGGCAGAGTTGTACTGATATCCATCTAATGAAATTCCTGAAGAAAAAATCGTTTATCTGACTGTTGAGTTCTAGAAGCTGAACACTATGGGGACACAAATATCACTGCCCGTTATTGAACTGTCAAAGGCAATAATATTATATTTTTAAACACTAGCTTTGATGCTTCTGAGGGGGGGGGCTGAATTTCATTACAGTTGTGCTCTATGGTTTGTATACTAATTAAAGGAATGCTGGTATGTCTCTAGAACAAATAGCATTAATATAGATGCTAATTTCCTGGTGTAATATAATTCTGCAACCATTTGCAAATCATTTAATCATATATCTTTCACTTAGATGTAATAGTTTTCTTTACAAATGTGACTGAAAGTATTCAAAATGAAGTCCTCAGAAATAACTTCACAATGTAGACAACAGTTCATTCATTAAAATTACTCACTGCATGTTATCCTGAATGTTTTTTTCAGAGTGTATCTAAGTGTGAAAGTTGCTAGAGCTAATTATTATATGAAGTTAATTAGCTAACTAACTAAATAAATTCAAATGTCCTTTTTTTTTGAACAAAGTAAATAAAGAGATGAACACAGAGTATTTTGAATAAATCTGGCATTTTCCAATGCTGCTAATAATATTTTTTTTCAGTTTTAAACTTATAGTAATTACCAGTAAATTTCAGTAATATTTATGAATATTGCACAGCACTTTGTCATTGGTGACTGGATTACAAGACACAGGCCTTACCACCATGTATCAAGGCAGTTCTTTTATCTCTTCCTGACGAGTCACGATGAGCTTGCAACATTTTTATTGGCTTTTCTTCATTTTGTTTGATTTTGAAATCAAGCCATAAAAGAAACGAAAGATGACAGCAACTGGAAAACAATAAGAGATACTGTGCAACTACTTCCTGAACATTTCTAATTCCCAGAATAATGAGGACAAAATAAGAGCAAGAAAATGCTTCACTTCCTTCACTACAGTTTGTAATTATAGCAAGCAGAGTACTTAAGTAATGGCATGCTTTATTTTGGCATCTCCCTGTCTGATTTAAACAGTAACAAAGGTCAACTACAACCTAAATAAAACTATTCATCACAGAATACATTTCATCCATACAAAAGTATGCATATCCTACCACATATTAACAAAGCAAAGTACAACTTAACTATTGTCAATCCTTGTGTGACATTTAAAGGTATTTAGCTTCCTTAGTGTGCAACACACTGGGTTTGCCTGAAATCTCATTTTATTTCCTATAGGAATTTGTCTCCTGGCTCTCACATCACATACCTCAATACATTTAAGATTTTTGGCCCAAGAAAAACATACATAGCTAGGTGTCTGTAGTTCTACCATTGTTTTTCTCTCACTCTTTCTCTCTTTGGGGTCATACACCTTCTGAATTGCTAGCTACTTGCCTTACTGTGAAGAGACAAACCAGGTGTGTCTTCACTGTTTTGACTGAGTAGCGGAGACTGTATTGGTATGAAATGTATACTGTGGCTGACTGAGGAAGTGAAGGTGGGAGACATACTTACAAGTAACCTAAAGTTAACAAATTCTTTCCCATGAAAAAAGGCAGTTTAATTTTAGTGCTTTCTGCAGTTGAAAGAAAGGCTGTACTAAAGGTCTGTAATTGAATGGGGTCAATATTTAATCACTGAACAGCACGTTCGTTGAAAAGATGTTCATCAAACACTAAACATCAAACTTTCCTTTAATTGAAAGGCCATTTCATCGTAAAACCTTACATTGAACGATGATAGTTGGCCACCATCAAGGAAGCAGAATGGAGCTGTTACATACCTTAGGTATAAGGAAACCTGCCCTTTCCTTACTGTAATGTGATCTCAGAGTTGGTATATATAATTAGCAGGGCCACATGGGGATATGTGGGGGGGGGGGGTTCTTTATAGCTAGGTTACAAGTAAGCAAATGCTCCTTTCCACTTCCTTGACATTGGTAAACTATCACTGTTTGATGCAAATCTTGATAATGATATGGCCTTTCAATTAAAGGAAAGTTGGATGTTTAGTGTTTGATGAACAGCTGTTTGATAAACAAGATGTTCGATGATTAAACATAGACCCAAAAGAATGTTAAGACTGCACCTTCTGAGATTTACTGGAAACTACTGGCACTATGACCAAAGATTCTGAAAGTAAGTAGTAATTTTGAGTATAGCTAGTCTAAAAGAATAGAAAGATGCCCTCTCAGAAGATAGTAAGACATTAAACTTTCATTTTTTGGGTACGCAGTGTGCACTGTGTGGAACAGAAGGCTTAGCCAAAAAACAAAATCATAAGCCTGGCTCTCTGGCTTAGTGGGATATAGCTCTGCTCATGAAACATTTGACCCAAGCATGATTAGTGGCTCAGACATTGGAAGAGCCAAAAGGGGAAGGTGGGAGTGAGTGGCAAAAATGGAAGCTTACCTGCATTGGAGGCTTGCAGGTGATATAGACACAATGGGAGATGTGGACTTGACTTACCAATCTTGTAATGGTAGTCTTCATTATTTTGTGTGTGGGTGTGTGTGTGTGTGTGTGTGTGTGTGTGTGTGCGTGTGTGTGTGCGTGTGCGTGTGCATGTGCGTGTGCATGTGCGTGTGTGTGTGTGTGTGTGTGTGTGTGTGTGTGTGTGTGTGTGTGTGTGTAGCACTCAAATGTAGGAGATGGCATAGTAAGCCCTCAAAGTGATGTTGATGCCCACTTTAGCCATCAAGGGGTGGGATTATGGCTTATACAGAAAAAAGCCACGATGGCTGGGTGAATGGTGGTTGACTCATTATGGATGGCTAATGTTTGGTAGACAAGGAGTGTGAAAATGAAAATGACATAAAAAAGAACAAAACCAAAATCATATCAGTATAACAATACTCATAAAAAACTCAGCATAAGACAAATTAGTATCAGCTACTTATCATGCAGATTTTATTGGATATCATGAGAAAATAACTCTTTGCATTTTTCATTTTTCCTGTAGTGGCCTTTTAGGTCTTTTTATTCATAGGTACTTACTAGGCTATTCATCCACGGTGATCTTTAGAAGCCAAGCCTTACATTCTCATTATGTTTTTAGCCCTTATATATTAAGTAAGAATAACCCAGAGATTAGCAGAACATTTACATTTTTCCCCAGCCATGGGGAACAAGGTGTGAAATTGTGGTTAATCATCCATTCGTCCAGATTATGTCTGAATAGTGTAATATAAGTACTTTTATTTATATGGAAAGGAATACACATCCAAAGAAGTAATATTTTCTGTGATACATATTTTTAAGTAGAAAAAAAACTCTCTCTAACAATAAATTAACATTAATCATATGATATTTGAACCAGTGATACTGTAATAATTTGTGATGTCATAATACTAACTATATAAGTTCATTTAGTAGGATAAGGTAGGTATCCTGGTATTTTCCATTCTAAAATTTTAAGAATGATAAAATTATAAGAATGACTTTGACTGAATGGCGTAGTAGTAGACAACATGCAGTTTGTATTCTACTACAGAGCACATTTAGGTAGTGGAAATGCAAGCTAACCATGTTTGTTCTCTTCCTTTTTGTGCTGGTTTGCTATGTATGCATAAGCCAATGCATTGACTTATCATGGAGGAAGGAGAAGGGCTTCTCACTTCCATCTTTAGAAACTACATCTCTCCAGTACCAATTACAATGTTGCACTGCCCAGTACCAGTTACAATGTTGCACTGTCCAGTACCAGTTACAATGTTGCACTGTCCAGCACCAGTTACAATGTTGCACTGTCCAGTACCAGTTACAATATTGCACTGTCCAGTACCAATTACAATGTTGCACTGCCCAGTACCAATTACAATGTTGCACTGTCCAGTACCAGTTACAATGTTGCACTGTCCAGTACCAGTTACAATGTTGCACTGTCCAGTACCAGTTACAACGTTGCACTGTCCAGTACCAATTACAATGTTGTGCATCAATGCTGACTGATGTACTGCACATCCAGTCCTCAGCACTGGGCTAGTGATCAGTGAGCATGTGGCAGGTAAGGTCTCCACAAGGAAAGTGCAGGGGGCTTGCACCTCTGCATAAAATATGTAAACAAAATGCCTCAGAGAGTTGAAATCTCTCCTGGTTATATTTGAACTACTGAAACTTTTTATATTAGTCAACTGACTATATGTACGTGAGGCCCATAAATGTACAAGTTATAATAGTCTTTTTTTGTTTTTTTCTTTCACGTCACAATTATACATTTATGATATTCACCAAGGAGGTCATGCTAAAAAGAGACTGTGCTCCTGTAAAAGGAAATGCTCAATTAAAATGACCTTTAACAATCTGATTAAATTTCAAGGTCCTATAATTTTTTATATAAAATAGATTGTACATATTTCAGGAAAGAGTCCAAACTGTCTACCTTTGAAATGTGCAATGTATGAAGTGTTAACATATTATATTATACAGAACTAGGGTGGAATAACATGTGAATAAGATGTACAGGTAATTAAGTGTAACACCTACAGTATGTCAGCCTTACTGTGTGTGTGTGCAGTGTGGCAGAAATGAAGAAAATGTATTTCGTAAGTATAACAGATTAAGGGCTGGATTCAAAAACAGTTTATGTTTCGTAGATGAGACTGCATGAAAGCTGAAAAGGGTTTTGATCATTGATGAGCATTAACGATATGAAAGTAACCCATGACACTGAACTATGCAAACAAACGAAAGTTATAAGCAATTTGTGGGCATTTGTAACCTGAACATTATTCTGCAAAATGTCTGAGATGGTCAGCAACTATTTACAGCAGAAATAAAAAGTAAAAATTGGCAGACAGTCTGCTAGTGTTACAATTCTTCACAAGTAGAAGGAACTGTTTTTTAGTAGCTAAAACTAATTTATTGAATAAAATACTGTCAGTCAGACCACACAGCAGATCAATACCTTGATGGCCAGAGATGTGGTACAGGTTGTAGTGCACTCCATAGTGAGGAAGGGCCCTGCTCAGCATCACCCACAGTGTCAGTTAAAAAAACAGAAGATATATATATATATATATATATATATATATATATATATATATATATATATATATATATATATATTTCTGTTCAACTGGATTCTGGCAGAGTAAAAGGGCATGGACCTTTAATTGAAGGGTTGATTGGGGTGGGGTGGTATTGAGATGGTGTATGTGGGGAATGGATCTTTGTGTGGAGGTGTCAGATTAAGGGAGGGGACCTATTTTCTGTTTTTTGCTGTTCAGGTGAAGAGCTGAGGGGGGTGGGGTGCCAGGTCAGGGTTAGGCACCGGGCCCTAGATGAGGCAGATATAACCCTGCATGACATGATGATGATATAACAATACTTAGATAAAATGATGATGTCCACACAGGGACAGTTTCCTCGACTATACCAGTACAGACAGTCACATTTGTGGAAAGTACAGATGTATCAAACTTCTGTCACACTACAAGAAAGTGCTGGAGAAGGTGATTGATAAACAAATATGTAGAGGAGTAGAAATAATATGGGAGATGAGCAGCTCAGATTCAGGTTAGGATGTAGTACAACTGATCAGATGTTTTCACTGAGAACGATACAGGAGAAGAAGTTGGAGATGAGGAAAGCTTCCATCTGGGAATTCCTAAACTTGGAGAAATCATATGACTAGGTCCCAAGAAAGCTGATTTGAACAGTCCTGTGATGGTTCAAACTCCCAGAAGCATTGGTAGAATTAGTGCAAACTATGTACAAGGACCGACTGACACAAGTATGACATAGTGTTCGGACTTACAGAAGGGTTTCCAGATGCAATGGGTGTGAATTAAGGCTCAGCAAGGAGCCTACTGCTGTTCACACTGGTGATGCCTCAGTATATTTAACTACATCAGGTCAGAGGGGAAAGATCAACAAAGCTGCTACGTGCAGGTGTTGTGGCATTACAAGCAGATTCTGAACATGAGCTTTAGCAAATGATATGGGAATGGAGGGCATATGGGATGAAACTGAATACTTTCATGACAGTGGTCATAGCAGCAGATGGGCAAATCAGAAGAATCTGAAAATTGTGATTGAAAGTAAAATAGTTTAACAAGTTAAAAACTCTGCTTTGAGAGAAGAATGCCAAAGAGGTTGAAAAGTACGATGTGCACATTAATGTCACCATTAGGGATCTTGTGGTTATCAACATGCCTACCCAATTGCACAAAAAATGTCTTTGTGTCTATTAAGGGAGCTGCAGGTGGTTCCCAGTCATCTGCCTCAAAAGCCCCAGCATGTAACTAACCCTGGTCATATACGCTCATGACATGTCGGCAGAGAATGTGTGTGTGTGTGTGTGTGTGTGTGTGTGTGTGTGTGTGTGTGTGTGTGTGTGTGTGTGTGTGAGACCATAGGCTCCAACCATATTCAGCCTGTTGAAAATAGCCTTCCACATTTGGTAATGGTTTGCAAAGCTACCCCCACCCAACAACACCAATCAAAACTGGCAAAGGTCTTCCAGGAGTACATCATTTGCAGTTGCTGAAAACATATCCAGCTGTTGTCATAGCTTTGCCATCTTAGCAGTATCTATACAGAAATATATGCAAAGTTACTGAAAATCTGAAGTTCGACATTCATATTGCTCAAACAATTAAGTCCACAAGAAACTAGGTCTGCTTTACAGAAACAAACAATTTTTAACTAAAACCACAAAAGCCACTATCTCCCATACACACCTCCTGTCAATTTTCCTATATGCCTCCCCAATACTAACCAACCTCTGTAAAACAAATCTTACCAAGCTGGAATCCTGTTACAATAAAATTGCCAAGTTTGCCACTGATGCCACACACAGGTCACATCACTGTACAGCTCTTAAACAACTCAAATGGCTAGAACTTCCTCAACTGCTGCACCATAAACAACTAACCTTTGCCTACAAAATCTTTCATCAACTGGATAAAATCTCTGCTCTACAAAATCTTATACAACTGTACATCACTTCTAGAGTCCTCCGTTACAGTAAAAACGGCTTTTAGAAACCACCAAAGCTAACAACTCATCTGGGGAATCTCTCTTCTCAAACATCATTCCTAAAATATGGAATAAACTAACAAACCCTATTACCTCTAACAGCTCCACAGTACAATTTAAAAAGCTCCTAACTACTCATTTAGCAGACACATGGCTCTTTTCTTGCAACTCCCCTGGATAACTCTAACCTCAAAAAAAGAAGCTACTGGAGAACAGCAAACCAATCCAATAACTCTAACCTCAGTATATTTAACTACATCTTACTCATTGGGTGCTATTCATTATTCCAGTCTTCACACTCATTTCTATAGTAACTTGCTTTTCCTCACTATTTAAATGTATGTACTCATATAACACATTTTGCTATTGTAACCTCTAAAAATGTATTGTTAACACTGTACTACTGTTGATTGTGAATATTACTAAAATACTACTGTTGATTGTGAATATTACTAGGATTTCCTTGTATTTTTCTTAACTTTTACAAAGTGTGAATTTTCATATTGCTGGAGTTTTTATCCCTGGGCCTCCACTGAAAAAAAACTTTTGTCCAGTAGGACTTTGCCAGTAAACAAATGTAAAATAAACAAATACATAAATAAAGTTACATAAGTATCAGAAATATGTTACATTTAACCACAGACATAAATTAGTATCACATGTGTAATAGTCTCATCATGATCAAATGTCAGAGGGCCTTCATAACACATTTAGCAGTTATGGCAAATGCAACATTGCTTTAGAATTGCAAAGTAAATTTAAACCAAATATTATACCATTGCAAGCAGTAGTTCTACACTGCAAATAGTGAAACATGGACATATATAAAATGCAATAATATAAACATCTTAGAAGGCAACTCAATTGCAGTTAAATATGTTAATTCCCATGCCTTGATTTGAGTTAATCTTTTATTGTATAATAATGCAAACTGCAAATAAAGCCAACTCTGTCTCTTATCAAAGTATAACTTAGATGTATATTTATGCTGAAGATTATACCTCATGTTATTAATTGGTAATGAGGTTCATTACCACTGAATATTCTGAAGCTGTATTATTTACTCATCCCTCATCAGGCCCATAATTGAGTACAATGCCCCTTTTGGGATGTACCTTACCAGACACCTGCAGCAACTGGAAAGACCCCAAAAGTACCTCACCAAGAGGATCAAAGGGCTCAAACAGATGCCATATGCTGCCTGGTTAAAGAAACTCCAGCTCTACTCAGTGGCATACCGCCTGTTCAGAGGCGATCTGTGCCTGACGTATAAAGCCATGTCCAACCCGGAATTAATGGACATGCTGCACCTCAGAAAATCCAAATCCCATCGAGCTACGGGCTCGAGAGACTTGAACCTCAGCACTGAAATAAATAGGACATGCCGGAGGGACAGATTCATAACCCAGAGGCTCCCTTCACTCTGGAATAAAATCCCAGTCCAGGTTAGGCAGAGTCCCTCATTGACTCTCTTCAAGAGGAATCTTGATGAGTGGATGGGAGATCGTAGGTTTACCCCGGGTATCACTTCTGTGTCACTGTTAGACAGAGGCACAGTATACTAACCTCGAAAAAGGGCATAGCAAAATAAATTTAAAATGGGTGGCGAAAGCCAAACACATTCTGGCTAGGCTTATAAATGCCCTAGGGCAGATAGCCTAGTATGAACCTATGAACCTATGAACCTATTTACAACTTGGGCAAGGTGTCCAGCACAGAGAAATACTCTTCATGAAACTATCACAAATAAAGCCAGTTTTCACAGCCATTCACAGACTTTTGGAAGTGGCTGACTAATATGGATCTCACGTTCTTCCAAACCACTGCACAGGCCACCACATTTCATGACTTTTAGAAAACATTTTTAGTGGCCTGGGCATATAGATAGATAGATCAATCGATATATAGATATAGATCAATATAGATTTCTCTATCTGTAAGATATAACAATGTGCAATGCGCATTCCTTATGCTGACAAGAATATCCATATATAGACAAGGTCAAAACTGCTCCACACCAGTCTCATCAAGCCACTGACTTTGAATGGCATTTTTCAGCTTTCCAATGTATTTTTGAATGTGTTTTACTACCATCTTGATCATGTATAGGTGGATCAAGGACATCATCTGGATGTAGCATAAAACCCTAGATATGCTGCACCTTTTTGCATTATATCACCAGGAGATCTAAGCTGCCATATGGGCCATATTGGTGGCCCAAGATAGTGGGCTACATACACATTGGTTTACAAAGTATATTGAACATGTGGGAGAAACAGACAAAGTAGGTTTTGTAAAACTGAATTGGAAACGGTCACACACCTTGTTGCTGGTTGTGATATACTAATGGCAGAAGAATTGTATACTGAAAGGCATAATGGTGTGGCAGGACTGTTGCACTGGGGATTGTGGAAACATTATAGTACTAAAGTGGCTGAAAAACACTGGAAACATGAGCCACAACATCATGAAAAATAATGAAGTTTGTATCACATGGGATCACCCAATACCAATAGTTCAAAAGATAGATGCTAGAAAACCAGATATAGTGGTCCATGAAAAGAAGACAGAAGTAGCATTGATCATTGACATCGCCACACCCAGTGACTACAGTGTGTTGCATACAGAGAGACACAAACTCTTAAACTAACAGGATCTGCAGGCAGAAGTGAGAGCAATGTGGAAGAAAGATACCCAGACAGTTTCAATAGCAGTAAGAGCAACAGGTCTTATAAAAAAATAATCAACAATCATATTTAGATATGTTACCAGTCCATGTAACCCCATACAAATTGCAGAAAGAGTCATTACTGTGCTCATTGCGGGTGCTGCGAAGAGCACTTTTGGCTGACATCAAAGATTGAAACAATACTAATTTCGTGAACTTTAATCATACTTTGACTTGGGAATGGGGTCCATTCCCATCATGGTATTAGAAACCCAAAAGATTTCAAGAAATTAAAAAGGGAGATACCATATGAGATGCTGTGGGTGAGAAGGTTGGAGGTTGAAGAGCTAGTACAATACATAAAGCTCTTCTAATGAGTATGCAAACCACCTGTTACCATGGCAATAAGGCAATAGATGACAATGATGGGATGAAGGCTGCTAAATTTTATGTGTGAGAGCCAGATTCACAATTGTGGATAGCCTACTTCAATGGCCATTATGGTAAATCTATGTGTAAGTATTGTCCATGCGATTCTGTACCCCATTCATCTTTGCACTGCATATTCATATGTATCCTGCTCAAAACATGTAGAATATTTTTGTCATGATGTTGTACTCAGTGGATATCAATGGCTATTCAAAAATTGTGCTCAGCTTTTTTGCTTTCTACAATATACCCATATGCATTTTGTTACATATACAGGATTCATGTTTTGGGTATAGTAGACTCTTTTCAGTGGAAACTCAAATGGTATATGGCATGCAACTAAGTCTTGGTTCTACTCTCTGTTATTTCATAGAGATATTCTTTGAGAGCATTCCTACATTTGGAGAAGCATGGTACTCTTTCTGCTGTCAGGCTCACCTTTTTAAAAAAGATTTACTTATCTTATTTGGCAATCTTTGTTTTGCAACATTATTTTCATGATTGCTCCTGTCCACAATGCTATCCTAAATGGACAACTATAAGTCAACATCAGTCCTAAAAAGTCAGAGCAGAATTTATTTATTCTTTGTTGACCAGGTTAATCCCACTAGGTTAATAGCCTATTTTCAGTGGAAACTCAAGGTGGTATTATTACTACTAAGGGAAATTTAGCCATGACATTGTTGAACTTGCGGTAGCATTGTTGCCTCACAGCAAGAGGTTCTCCCATTTGATTCTCGGCTGGAGTGCGGGGAGTGCCTTCTGTGTGGAGTCTGCATGTCCTCCCTGCGGTTGGGTGGGAGTTCGAAAGACATGAGTAAATGGGCGTGCCTTTGTTGAAGGTTGAACGTTGAGCTGGCACCTCGGCGTTCGTGAAAATCTACTGCCAATCATTAGCGGACCGGTGTTCCGCTGTGGCGACCCCTAACCGGGAAAAGCCGAAAGACAAACAACAACATTGTCAAACTTCCCCTACTCATCATTGTTGTGAGTGGCATCCATTTTGCATGAGGAGTTCCTGTTTCTATTCCAAGCAAAGAGGCAGCCTGGAGAAATAGAGAGGCAGATGGAGAGAGAATGAGATAATAGAGTGGTGAGAGAAATGGAGACGTGAAGAAAGCCAATACTGAGACCAAAGAATGTGTGCAGGATTCTGAGGAGATTTTTCAAAGAAATCTGTTTGATGGAGATGAGTCAGCAAATGATGGATGTATAATTACAACCTTCCAGTCAGAAAGGCTGTGGCATGATTTACTTAAGGATATGCAGAGACAATCCTGAAGAATAGTGGTGAGATGGAAAAGAAAGGATAAGCAGAAAAAGTAAACTAAGGCAAAAGGGAAGTAGCAGAAAAGAAAAAGGAAGAAGAAAATGAAAAAGGGAAGTTTTTGTAAGGAGTCAAAGTAAAGAAGACAAAGAAATGGACAGGTATGAAGTGTGGGACAATTTAAGAGCTCCTTTGGGTGTAATAAATGATGTGGTAAGATCATTTATTTTTATTAACAAAGAGACATTTTGTGACAATATATTTCAGACTGTTTTTTTCAATGGAAAATTTTCTTGGAGAATATGAAAAAAAAACAGAAAAGAAAATTCATGTACAATTTTGAACAGAGATGGAAAGAAAAACCATGAAAGGACATTTGAAAACTTTATGCAAAGAAGTACTGGACACTGTAAAAGTTTATGATAAAAGGGGTTTATGGAGAGGAAGATGAGATTGTAATATTGCATTAAAAATCGAAAGAGAAAAAATACTACATATACCAAGCATGATAAATGTGGAGGGGAATAGGAGTGTTGTGAAATACTGGGGACAACTCCAAATATTTTTTTGTGGAAAAAAAGTAATTTGATAAGTAACTGTGATAAAAGAAAATGTTATATTTCTGGGGAAGTGGGACATGATGCAAAAATGTGAATTGAAATGTTAAAACTGTAACAGAATTGGATATTATATATAGATTGTAAATATAAAAATAAGGGCAAGTTAAAAGAAAAAGAAAGAGAAGAAAATGAGCAAAGAGAAGACATTTTAGAAGTAGTAGAAACAGAAGAAAATTTAAATGGGAAAAATAATAAAGTGGACATAAAAAAAGCTCTGAAATAAGTGATGAAGAAGACATAAATTGAGAGATTGTAAAAAAAGAAAAAGAATTATATTGATAAAATGGTAAAAGACAGGAAAAAGAAATATTAGTGGGACAAGTACAAAGAAAAAAGAAAGGAAATGGATGAAAAAAGAATATATTCAGCTAATGGCTGGTGGTTGGTATTATGGTTAAGGTGTTTGACTCACAGACACAAAGTACAGTGTCTGATTCTCACTTTTGGAAGAGAACTTGGCTAGGTTTAGAATGTCCCATTAAGGTAGTTAACCTAGTAATTAGCTATGAACCTATGAAACCATGAATCTAAGCAAAAAGGAAAATGAAAAATTTAGAGTGTTTTCTGTAAATATGAATAGTATTAGGAATACAGTAAGAAGAGCAGGGATTTTGGAGTGGTGTAATACATGTGTTGAAGATGTAATTATATTAGAAGACACAAGATTTTTAACAAATGAAGAAAGGTTACAGAAAGAGAAACTATGGGGAACATACCTCTCAACCTCTAAGCCCAAGAAATCCGGACAGACCCAAATATAATGGGGGACAAAAGCTTAAAAATAGGGACAGATTTTAAATATTGCTCTTATAAACTTAGAAAGTTGCTAGAATAACATGTTTTGCATTTGTATGCATTTTCATGAAGGATATGAAATCTGAAACTCAAATGTCTATCATTATTTAATGACTTCAATCCTTGGTGATTACAAGAAAACTGCAAACTTTATGATGAAAGGAACAACAATATGAACCAAAAATCTGAACAGTTGAGAGGCATGATGGGGAGGAAAGATAATCTGGAATTTTGAAATGAGAGATGTTCTGGAATGGCCATATTCTGTAGAAATACAATAAAGATATTAGATGCAACTTTAGCAAAAATGGGAACATTAACCATTGTAGATGTAAAATGGAAAGGCCAAGTATATAGAATTATAACATTATATGCTTATATTAATTGTAAAGAAAGAGAAAACTCATTTCATCAGATGTTAGACTATGTAGTGATAAGTATGAATATTATAATAACAGGACACTTTAATTATGATTTAGGAGGCAAGCATAAAATGAAAGGAAATGATGTAAGAAAATGTCAGAAGTTATAAGATATGTTAAATTAAAACTCAGGGATAACAATTCATGGACGTATAAAAATGATATGTATAGAACTGAAATAGTTTATTTTATAGTATCTGAAGGCTTAATTATAGGAGAAGGGAAGGTAGCTGACACTGGATTTTCTGATAATTTTGAAATATGGTTAGAGATAAAAGAAAATAAGGAATATATAAAATAGCCAAAGGAGTAAAAAGGATAAACAAAAAATCATGGAATGAAGAAGGAAAGACAGAGTTAATACAGTTATGGAAATATCATTTTACTATGAGAACACTTTATAAAACCTAGTCTGAATGGTGGATGATTAAGGAAAAATATATAAAAAAACATTTTTACAGTGGTAATATGATGTGAGAAAAGTAGAGAAATAAAAATATAAAATAACATATAATGATGCACTGGAATATTTAGAACATAACAATAGCAAGTACTTTGACAAAGACAAAGAATCATATGAAAGAAATCAAGGCAAATACAAAAATTGTTATTTAAGCAAATATATTTTTACAAGGAAAAAGAGAAGAAGTGTTGAGTTATTTAAGTAGATCAGCAAAGGAGAATTAGAAAATGTGAAAGGAGAAATAGAAAGAACTCAGGAAAAGATTATGAATAGTGCAGTAAAATATGTACAAGAAATGCTTAAAGAAAAAAGAAGGTACTGAAAAAACATGGAAAGTATAAAAGTTAACAGAAAAAGAGAGTAAGGAGTTAGGAAAGGAGATTCTTTATATAAGTTACATAAAATATTAGAGCAAGCAAATATAGACTTGTTTCAGAACCTGATGAAATAGGGTATGAAAGATATAAAAATTAGGGGAGTGGCACAAAATACTTTTTAAATATTTTGAATGAATGATTAAATGTATAAAGAATTATGTAGCGGGATACTTAAATTCTTATGAAAGAAGGAAAATAAAAGACAAAAAACTGGAGACCAGTAGTACTGAATAATAATGATTATAAGATCTTTATGAAAATAATACAATAGAGAGTTGAAATTAGAATGGAAAATATTATAAAAGCTAGTATATATAATATAAAAGGGAAAGAATGTCAAGAGGAATTGTGGATGATATTATGAACATAAAAGAAGAAGTGAAAAATCATGATAAGAGACCTTAATAAGGCATTCATACAATTGGACATGAAATTATATGGGTAATAATGAAGGATTATAATATAAATGAGAAAGTTAGGAAATTATGTATGTTAGCATATAGTAATAATCAAGTAAAAATACTTGTAAATGTCTCGTTAAGTCAAGAGGTGCATAGTAAGAGTGGTGTAAGACAGAGATGCCCATGAGTCATATACTCTTAGCATTAATTGTGAATGTGATAGTATGTGAAATAAATTACAAAATAAAGGAGGTGGAATATATAACATCTGAAGGGTTAAAAATTCCAGTCCTGTTAAAATATGCAGATGACATTATAATAATTGCAAAAATAAATTGGATAAAATAAATAATAATTTCCACAAATCAGTGTCTAGAGGTGATAGGGATGGCTTTAAATAAAGAGAAAATTAAAGGTTTAGGTGATGTAGTAAGATAGAGGGTATATATTTTATAATAAATTAAATGTATGTGTCAGGTATAAAATTTGCAAATAAGGATGTAACTAGAATTCAGTGGGGAAAAACATAACAGAAAAAATAAAACAAACTTGTCTTTTCTGGAGAACGTGTACATTATAATTCAGAAAGAAGGCTTAATTGATACATTCATCACTGATGGAAAAAATAGCAAGATTATTTATGTTACCAACACTATTTGAAAATTAATTATTGATAATAATTTTTCATTTATATGGGGTTCTAGATTAAACTCAGTAAAAAGAGGAATTTTGTATGTAATAAAAGAGGAAGGAGATTTAGAGTTAATTCACCCAGTAGTATATGCTGTTTCATTAAATTTTTACAAAGTGTTAAAGTGGATACATGAAAAAGATGAGAGCTTAATAGATGAGATTGTATAAGTATAAGTATGACAAATTTTGCAGTGTGGTAAAAAAGAGTAAAAGAGTGTGTAAATGAAGGAATAAAATGTTACCAAGAAAAATATTTTTGTGGAAAATAAAAACTGGTGATATAGAAAAAGAAAGACAGAAAAGTATTGTATAAGAATGTAATGATAAAATATTACTACGTAAAACCATGGCAAAATCTAATAGATAAAAAATTTAAAGCTATAAAAGTAAGAAGCAAATGGTGTAATAAGAAAGTAGAATATCAAGATTTTTTGTGGAGACTGGTAATAGATAAATTACCAGTAAAAGGAAATATGCCATATAAAAAGAAAAGTGATATAATATGTTTACATTGTCAAGAAGGAGAAACTACTGAACATGTGTTTTTGAAATGTAAAAGAGCAAATAAGTTTTGGGGAAAACTATGCAAAGAAGATTTTTTTCAAAGATATAAAAGAAGTGGATAAAATAAACATGGATATGATTAAATATGGATATTATAAGAACAGAAGTAAATAATATGTGCTATATGGAATGAAATAATAAATTAAATTGTGTTTAATGGAAAATGGATTCTAGCAAAAATATTAAGTAAAATCAGATGGTGGTTATGGAAAAACAAGTGGGAGTTTAATAGGGATGAAAATTTAGTATGACTGGAAGAAAATTGTGAATATGTATCAATACATATCTGTATATCTATATATGTATATTTGTAAATATGTAAATATTTTGTAAAAAATAGTTTTTTTTTGTATATAAATAAAGGATCCCTACTCCTTTCAATAGGTGTGATGAGATCTTTTACATCTACCTGAGCTATTACCAACTCAAGCAGATGGGACTTTGGTTTAATGTCTCATCTAAAGGATGACATAGTCATGAGAGTATTTTCCCTCTTATGCTGCACTGTTGTATCATCAATTAATTTAACTGGTGTGAAATAGAACTCATAGCCCTCTTTACCAAAACCAAATGCGCTACTTTTTATATTACTTACACTTTAAATGCCCAAATAAGTCTTAGAAGGAATAACAAATGGAAATGGTTTCAAATATATGCATAAAAGATGATTAACTTACTTATAACTGGTAAAGTAAAGCATCAAATTGACCTCCATCAGTTAAACACAAATGTTCTGAGGAAGACTATTTGCAGTGAGTAAAGAAAGAAGACAAGAGGAACTCGCAGTGCCATATACACATATCGATGGTCTAGCTGTATTTTTCTTCATAGAAAACAGAAAGTTTATACCTAATGCAGTAAAGACCAATCTGCAAAAATAATTAAGGCCCTGTGCCCACCAACACTTCCACCTATACATGCCAAGCATCCATTACTTTTTATTTATTCATCTAAATATTTAATCACACTATACATAAGCCTTTTTCTCACTGTTGACACAGGAGTCCTACACACTTAAGCAGCTTGCTCAAAGTCACACAATGGTGGAATGGACTCTCAGGGAATCAATCACAAGAATACAGGACACAGCTCATTAACAAAATGACATGAATCTTCTGCTTTAAACTGCATGCGGCATTTTATTCTGTACATCTGTGTATCCTTTCTAAGTATGGATCAATCAGTTCATATTCCAATTCAGTCAAGCACTGTGGAGAAAAGGGTTGTAGATTTGATGTTCTGAGAAACAGTGTTATTTCTTCCAGAGTCCTCACTCCTGCATACATCTTAAAAGTATCTTCTGGTGGCAGCATGTGGCATATCATACATCAGATGGCTTAGTAAGTGTCTTTCCATAGTGAAAGGTTCAGGATGCATAAAGCTGGTCTCTATGATAGCGGCAGTCTTACGGAATCTTACTGCAGCTACAGCGCTTGCACACAGAGAGATACAGCATCACAGAAGTACCTTCAAACAACATCCAGCACCAGTTGTACACAGTGAGATAAAAGCATTACTTCACATGTAGATTGATCCAGTCCTGGAAAGAGCAATGTTGGTACCTCAATAGGAAAAATAGATGTGTCTGAGGGAAGCAACATTATAAAGAATTGTGAAACAGTAGTAATTATAGTACAGTTAACAGGCACATTTAAAACTGATGCTGTACATATAGAGGTAATTAATAAGAAGACTAATTTGGGTAACATTACAATGTTTCAGCCAGCATCCTTATAATTTATTTATATCTGTACAGTGTCCACTGTCACTTATAATAAGGGTTTGCCAGAATTTTCATTTGTAATAAACTAAGTAGGAAGAAGGTCTACAGGCCCTTCTTGAAATAAATTGTAACCAATGGAATAAAACAGGTGAGTGTGTTGTACTTAGCACAAGGCAAGTATTCATCTTTATTATCTGATTGACTTTGGCTTCACATCTGGGAACCCAGTGGCTTGTGGTTTGCAAATCACTTGATGATGTCATTTAAATGCCTATTTATGCTGGATCAAGAAACCTCACTCAGTAAATTTATACAAAAGAAATACTTTACAAGCAATAAGAAGGAGGGTACTTACATCTGGAGGCCAAGGCTACAGTTTGCAAATCCAATTCAGACCCATTCATTTTCAACATGATTAACTGCTGTTTAACTTCTACTTGCACACTTCCTCCATTCACTCCTTGTGTCACTTGCCATGGAGCTGATTTGGTTTGTCTGAATGTTGCAAACTGATACTTAGATGAGAATGTGGATTTTGTTAAGATATTTAGCACAGCTTAGATAACCCCTAAGACTGTTTCCCAGCAAAAGCAGTTTCAATATCCAATTTAAGATAAAATAATCAAATAAATGCTCCTAGCTGGCTTACCTTGCAAACAGTAAATTCAGTCCATATATTTGTTTTAGCCTAATACATGTGTCTACAATGTAGTTATCCAGTTTTCTGCCATCATTTTCTGCATTTTCTCTTTCTGCCCTGCACCACTGATTTCCACCCCTCTGCTATCTCTCTTTATATGAAAATGTATGCACGGTTATCTATTTTTATGCAGTATTTTTATTCTCCATCTTTTTCTTCATCAGTACCATCTATGGTACTGGGTTCTTCTTATTATCATTCCTTTGGCTGCTCAATTTAGGGGTCACCACAGTAGATCATCTGTTTCCATTTCTTCCTGTCCTCTGCATCTTGGTCTGTCAGACCAACCACCTGCATGTCATGTCTCACCACATTCATAAACCTTATATTAGGCCTTCCTCTTTTCCTTTTACCTGGCATGTCCATCCTTAGCATCCTTCTCCCAATATACCCAGCTTCCCTCCTCAGCACATGTACAAACCAATGCAATCTTGCCTCTCTCCCTTTGTCTCCAAACCATCCATCCTGAGCTGGCTCCCTAACATATTCATTTCAAATCCTGTCCATCCTCGTCACACCCAATACAAATCTTAACATCTTTAACTCTGCCACCTCCAGCCCTGATTCCTGTCTTAGGTTAAAAGTTTGATTATACTGAGCTAATAAAATCCTTAATGCAGTTTTCTTCCAAAGCTGAAATCACCAGATGTGAAGTCTCACACTTACTTGATAAGATCTTTCTGCTGCAAGGCATTGTTGTATTTATGGGTTTTATTCCCCTAATAATACAGATGATTATGATTGCGTCTCTGATCATCAGAACACACTTGTTACCTATTTGAGAACTGGATGCCAAGAGATCTACCTCAAGAGTGAAGCTGCAGCTTGCTGATGTAAATTCCTCTGTTGTCCTTGTCTATTAAACTGAACATACAGCAGTCAGGTTGCATCTGTGACTGGATGACTGAAGGTGAAATGGGGGCAACATCTCATCCACAAAGGCCATTGAATTTGACACCCAATTCGTCCTATGTATCGGATCACTTGTTTCCTTAACAAAATAAATGTCTCTTTTTTTATTCTTTTTCTTTCTGGATGAATAAAGTGATAAGACCTGAAGGGTCAAATATCTTACTGCTGATATCCTGAGCACTATGTGGAAGGCATTACTTTCCATCTGTCCAACATTCTTTTATCATTTTCACTGTATTATTATCAACCCCCTTTTTAATACAGTGCATTTGAAACCCTCTCTCTCAACACCAACCTTACTACCACTCCTGAACCTTTTTTTGTCTTTTTTAGCTCTTATTCTACTCTTCAATCCATTGCCCAGCTACTTGTTTAATACAGTGTTAACTCTTACATTCACATTATACTGTGTTACCTTAAAATCCATGCCTATTATTGCTACTGTATAGCCTTCTAAGCATTCATGTAACTAAACTGTATTTTTGTACAAACTGTAAAGTATAGCCTTCTAGCCATTTATGTAACTGAAAATTATTTTCTGTATAATTTGTATGTGGAGCTTTTCTCCCTGGGCCTCCACTGAAAATGGGCTCTCCAAGGCCTAGTGGACTTTCCCAGTAAACAAATGTAATAAATAAATACATAAATAAATAAATAAATATTCACCATTGAAGACATGTCAGCCAGGAATCAAACTATAGAACTAAGTGTTATGATGCTGTAACCTTAACCACTGTAGCCCTGTACCAGCCTGCTGTCACCAACTGTCATTATCTTTCTTTTCTGCTTTTTGCATGTACATTTTAGAGGTGCTTTCAGGCTTGTCATCCATACTCATTTGCCATTTTTTGTTTATTTATTTACTTATTATTTCATTCATTCATTCATTCATTCATTCATTCATAAATAGGTAGAGACCAGTAACCCATCTTTTTATAATGTTACTGCTGTCAGGCTACCATTACTGTGTAGCCTTTAGTGATGACTATCACCAGACAAATACCCATTTTGTTTATTTTGATTACATTTTTATTAGGTTTAAGAATAAGGGTCAGCTTTGGTTATCCTATGCCATCTAGAAGATGGTGATGTTGCTCTTTGACATCCATGATATCACCAACAGCCAACATGGTCTCCTTATCAGCCTACATGCTTGGTGTAGACACCAGGTTAAAAGCAAAGTAAGTTTTCACTTTTTGCACAACCCACAAAATGGTAACACTACCATTTCTCCTCCATGACGTTATGAACAGCTAATATGGATGCAGCATCAGTGTACACACTCTGTAAACAACAGAAACACCCTAAATGGCTACAGCTGTTCTTCCCAAATTTTATAGCCACCTAAGTCCTCATGACTTCATTTAATTGATTATGCCAACAGTTGAAATTGTAGTCAGGCTGTTTGTCAACTCAACATTTTTAAACTCACTTTTATGAATGAATGAAAGATAGAGCTGTTCTAAACCTCCAAATAAGCTCAAATAAGCAGAAAATGAGAGGTGGAAGAAGTTGGAGGACAGAGGGAAGAACAGATCACCACATTGTCTGAAAGCTGAGGAAATGTATACCTGTTAAACATGAGTCAATAAAACATTAAAAAGTTTATCCACTGTATATATTCATACTTTAGTGTGCAGTAGGAGCAACTCTATTATCTTAGCAAAGGCAATACTTAAACAAAACCTAGCTGCCTGTCATCAAATAGACATTAAATCCAAAAGACTAACATTAATTGGGCAAAGGATTTTGAAACATTCCTTTTATGCTGACATAGTTTCCCCACATTTAACCATCCCTTTATAACCTGTAAGCCTCAATTATTCAAGAACAAAAAGTGAAAGAAACTCACAAAGCGATGTAAAAATAAGCTTAATAGCAAATCTTCCAAGCTAAAAGTCTTCTTCAGTGCTTCAAGCACTGAAGAAGAGTTTTAGGTTGAATGCTTTGCTATTGAATTTATTTTTACATCACTTTGTGAGTTCCTTTCACTTTTTATTCTTGGACTGTTTTGTTTGAAAGCCTATACTGGGTGTTTACCGGTTTGATTTTTTGATTTGTCTTTGTGGTACTGGAACCATCCAGCATAATGGGAAATGCACAGCCTACTTCCAGTTCATCTAGAGCCAGTGATAAACTGAAGAACCTGCTGTAGGTACAAGAAAATCCATTTATTTTAAATTTGCAACAACCTGCAGCCACTGGACTTATGAGAATTCTGGTAATGCTATACCACTGTCTATTTTATCAGATATCAAACTGTCAGAAAAGAAAGTCCAACCGTATAAAAAGTTTCAATGGCAGAGACTGAGGTTTGATGTATATTTAGCAATGAGTGTTGTTTGTCATGGTCTCCTTATTACAAAAATGCCTACCTATTGTAATACTTATCCAGCTCAAGACTTCATGATTTTAATGAATGAATATTTCTCTGAGACTAAGAGGCTGCTGATGTCTGATATTATTCTGCTTGAAAGCAGAATAGTTTCTTCTGCTGAATTTTCGACGTCTATTTACATTTATATGGACATGCTGAATGCTCTGTCTAAATATGAAAGCAATATCATTTCTGTTAAAAAGAGAAAGTTTATTAGAGACTATAATGACTTTAAAAATGGCTGTTTTTTCTCTTGGCCAAGAACTGAGTTCAAAAATCCAGCCACTGGTTCAGCCAATTAGAGGACGACAATGGATGATAAGCAGATGAAAGAGGGAGGAACATCTCTGAATAGTCTTGATGTGACTGGGCAGTCTAGGGCCATGGGTGCAGAGGTTTTAAATGCTCAGCATGTTGTCATCATACTTCCTAGCAAGGAAGCCCTGACTCAGAAATTGGCCTGTGTTTCTGATGCCTCTGTTACTCCAGTTGTATCTGACAATTCCTCAAATGGAATGGAAACAATTGTAGCATCTTTCTTACTGACTGTACAACTGCCAGAGAAAGTTGCCCTTTGAAAAAGATCCAAATCAGTGAAAAGTTTAGACAGAAGGAAGAAACAACCAGGTCAGACTGTTTATCCAAATACCAGAAGTCAAAAAGAAAGCAAAATGAACTCAACAACCAGGTAGAGTGTACGAATGTTGATACTCAGTATAAAATTATTAATGGTGTTTTGAATCTTTCTTGTTCTACTCTGACTTCTGATATGTATAAAGTTTTATCTAGGGACTTGAATTTTGTGCCTTCTTGTAATGGTGATTTTAGTGAAGCCCTTACATATTTAAGAACCGATCTTAACTTAAAAGTTATTTTTAAAAACAATGTTACTGCTGTGGATACATCTAAGTGTAAATACAAAAGTTCTTTTATACCTAATAGCATACCCCTCCTAAATGCCTTTCAACAAATGTGTGAAAAACAATTTTATGAAATGTTTAATACAAATAACCAACATGCATTTTATAATTTAAGTAAAAATGAGAATCTAGCTCTGAGAGAACCAAATGCAAAAAGTGAAATTATTAAACAAGCAGATAACAGTGGGGCTATAGTGGTAATGGATAAAATTTTATATAATGGTACTGCTAAGTCGTTTTTGTGTTTAAATTACCTGTTTAACTGTTGTAGACTGCACACTCAAGTGTGATAATCATTTCTGTGCATTTAAAGTGTTTTTTTTATTGTATATGCTTTATTTTCTGAAAAAAAAAAAATACTTATTTTCCCACCTTTCTAAGCTAGTATAGTCCAGTGTTCAGGTTAATGCTGAATTCAGGGCTGTGTTACAAGTTTTTATGTTTGCCTATACCTTACTTGGATAGAAGGAAGTTTCTCTGTTCACCTGTGAGAAAGGTGAGCTTTTAGCATCCTATCTGTCCCTGGAGGAGTGGTTTCAGCCCAGAAATTAGTAGTTTATTGGTGATTTGGGGCTAATTTCTATCTCTTTCATTTCCCTGTTATAAAACCCACATTAACACAGTTTTGGGCACCAGGCAGCACCGGTTAGCTAGGATATAACTATTCCTGTCTCCACAAAGTCTACTCTTTAATTTTTCCCTTGGAACTAGACAAACTTCCAACTTAAGCACTCAAACCATTCACTTCTCAGCCCGGCACTTGCTCAAAACTCATAGCAAGCACTAATAAACCTTAGCACTAGACCCCCCTATACTGTAGAGAAGGACAAGACTCTCTATTCGACCTTACCAGCCAATCAGTAAAACAGCTCACTATACCTATCCAGGCATGTCCAAAGGACAGTTTCAGGTGTACTCTCCAGTCCAACTGGTGAATCTGTGCATTTTGAGGCAATGTTATAACTGCCTCATGTGACAACCCTCTCCTCCTACCACCAAACACCAATACATGCGAGAGATGCAATTATACAACCAAACTGGAAGCTAAGCTCTCTCAACCCAAGACTGGACCAGACAGTCAAGAGGAGATGGGAATTACTTGCATCATGCCACCAGTCTCACATAGATCTATGAAACCAGCACCAGCAAAAAACACACATAAATACACAAAAACATACTCGGAGGCTCTAAATAAAAACCTGCAAAAGCAACAGAGACCTCCAAAGCAGACATCCAAGCAACCTCCATCCCCCCAGCAGAAACTATGAAACACATACTTTACAAAACCAGTGTGCCACGCAATCACAGTCCTTAAGGCAAAATAACATACCCAACACACTATTAATAGGTGACTCTATAGTCAGGCACACTGACAAGCCACTCACTAGGCTGAACAGGGAGAAGGTTACGGTTAGCTGCCTGTTGGGTGCCAGGATCCGCCACATAACACAAGCAATCAGGTCACTCCAGAACAAGTACAAATACGACTCTGTCATTGTCCATGTTGGTGTGAATGACCTGAGCCGTACCTCCCTGAACTACATGAAAAGAGACATGGAAGAGCTCTCTGATCATGTAGCCCAGGCCGGTATGACCCTGACCCTGAGTAGCATCCTGCCCTCACCAAGAAGGATACCATGGTATAAAGAAAAAATTATCAATTTCAACAATTGCCTAAGCTTCTGGTGTCATTCAAAGGGGATCCAGTGTCTGTCAGTCTGGGATGACATACTCGACAAGCCATGCTGCTTCGCTAGAGACAGCTTGCACCTGTCATCTTTAGGCTTTCGAATACTGGTCAAGGCTCTTGCCACCCCCCATAGTGCCTTTTTTAGGCAAGGCTCAAAAGACAAACCCACCGCTGTAAATAGCACAAGTAACAAAAAACTGAGGGCAATTCTACTCAATGCCAGAAGTCTAAACCTCAAAATGCATGCACTCGAGGCACTCCTAAGTATGGAGAAAATTTATATATTTGCAGTAACAGAAACCTGGTTTAAGGCTCCAGAGAGCACCCCAGCACTACCAGGCTACAACTCATACCATACATTTCAGCCACAAAACCAGGACTGAAATACAAAAGGCGGGGGCGTATCCATATTCATCAAGGATACCCACACCTCCAGGTTAGTGGCACAGCACGATGCTTCAGAGATCATCCACATGCAACTAACAATGGGCAGAACTGCAATTCAAATTGTAGCTTGCTACAGATCACCCACCATGTCCCAGGACCCTCATTCCACATTTCTGGAAACACTGGGAAACATAAAGGTCCTACCAAACACCCTGATATTGGGTGATTTCAATTACCCAAACATTAACTGGGAGAACTACTCAAGTACTAACTCCCTTGCACAACATTTCCTAGAATTTATAAACTCAAATGCTCTGGCTCAACTGGTCAACACCCCCACCAGAGGTGACAACGTATTGGACTTGGTCATCACCAACATGGGCGACTGGTGTTCCACACTGGAGGTCAACCCCTCACTGGTTAGATTTGACCATAAACTAATCACTCTGGATATTCACATTCCTACCCCACCCCCGATCAAATAAACCACAGTGAAAAACTTTTCAAAAGCAAACTTCACGTTACTTAAGACCAAGGTGGAAAGTTTCAAATCCCCCATGCTAAAGGATAATGCTGCCCAAGCTGCAAAATCCTTTACTAATGCACTCTACAGGCACTTACAAGAATGCATGGATCATGCTATCCCAAGCAAAACCAAGAGTCACTCCTCCAAGAAAAGGAAACCAGTCTGGTGGACCCCCTGCCATAAACAAGCTATACAAAAGAAGGAGGAAACTAGTACAGAAAAGGGTAAAATCCCAAGAGGGGAAGACGTCCCTGATCAGTATCTGCAAGAAACTATGATCCCTCATAAAATCATCCCAAGGCTAGCTTCAAAAGAAAAATTGCCAAGGACTCCAAAGATAACCACAAGGCATTCTTTAGCTATGTCAAGAATCTAAGTGGCAATTCCCAGATCTGCTCGGAGTTAGTGCAGAATGGCACAAAATACACTGAACCGACCGATATTGCCAACATCCTGGCAGACAGGTTCAGTGCAAACTTCACCCCCCTCTCACCCCCAAAAGGGCCCATAACCATACCAGAAGAATGTAGTGCCCCTGAAATCACAGACACTCAGGTTAAAACAGCCCTCTCCAAAGCCAAAAACACAGCATCAATGGGACCGGACGGTGTCCCAGGCTGCATCCTACATGAGCTTAAAGATGAACTAACCCCTCACCAAAATGCACTGTTCAAACTCAGCCTCTCCACAGGCTACATGCCCATAGAGTGGCACACAGCAACGGTTACTCAGCTCCACAAAGGTGGAGCCACAACAGACCCTGGGAACTATCCCCCTATAAACCTGACTAGCTTGGTCTGCAAGGCTATGGAGCGCATCATCATGGATCTCATTGACAGAGACATTGGGAAACTCCAAATTCTGGACCCTACCCAGTTCAGCTTTATTAAGGGCAGATCATACCTCCTAAACCTGGTGGACTTCTTTGAGACAGTTACCAAGGCTATAGACTAGGAAAAGGTGGTCCACACAGCCTACTTAGACTTCACAAAGGCCTTCGACACCATTCCCCATTCTGGTATTATAGACAAGCTCACCAGCCTGAACATAAACCCCTATGTCATGAGATGGGTTGCCAACTGGCTCACGGACAGAACCCACATGATAAGAGTTGCGGGAGCTAGGTCTGACTCTAAACCAGTTACAAGTGGTGTTCCCCAGGGCTCATTCCTAGGACCCCTCCTGTTCGGCATATACTTCTCAGAGGTACAGGCAAGCACAGGAGGGCTATGGCTGACCATGTTCGCAGATGACTGCAAACTAGGGGCTATAACTGATTCCCTGGCTGACACAGACATCCTACAAAAGGGTTTCATTGAGATAGATACCTGGTGTCAAAACCATGGCCTCAAGCTAAATGCCAAAAAGTGCATAGACATCCTCTTTGGAAAAAACAAAGTACCCACAAATTACCACATAGGTGGTAGCCCCCTAAATATGGAAGACAAAATAAGGGATCTGGGGACCCAAGTAGTTAGTAATCTCTCCTTTAATAATCACATTCCAAAGTGGTTAGAAAATCCTTCTATGTGGCCCACTGAATCACAAAAGGGTTTGCATCCAGATCAAAAGAGGTCATTGTGCCCCTCTACGCATCACTCATCAGACCCATCATAGAGTACAATGCCCCATTTGGGATGTACCTTACAAGACATCTGCAATAGCTGGAAAGACCACAGAAGTACCTCACCAAGAGGATCACTTTCCTCAAACAGATGCCCTATGCAGCTCGACTGAAGAAACTCCAGCTGTACTCGGTTGCATACTGCCTACTCAGAGGTGATCTCTGCCTGACATACAAGGCCATGTCCAACCCAGAATTGATGGACATGCTCCACCTAAAGAAAACCATATCCCCTCGAGCCACACGCTCTAGGGATCTAACCCTCACCACAACAATAAATAGGACGTGCTGGAGGGATAGATTCCTGTCCCAGAGACTTCCCATGCTCTGGAACAAGATTATAATCTACATTAGGCAGAGCTCCTTACTAACACTCTTCAAGAGAAACCTTGACGAGTGGATGGGAAACAGGAAGTTTAGCTTGGGGATCACTTTAGTGGCTCTGCTGGACAGAGGCACAGGGAACTAATCTAAGGGGGCAGCGAAAGCCAACATATTCCAGCTAGGCTTATAAATGCCTTTGGGCAGATAGCCTAGTACCTACCTATGAACCTATAGTACTTTTAAAGTGGTAGATACAAGCTTTGTTCAGCAGTCGATTTTCACTTGCGAATCACATTTATATGATATGCTACTTACACATTCTATTACTTTGGATGAGTATATGGAAGTGATGCATCCTGTAATACCTGTTATTTATGGCCTTCCTAAGATCCATAAAGATCTAGCTAAGCCCCCAATGAGACCAATTGTTTTGGGCTCTGGGTGGGTGACACAGTTAATATCCATTTTTCTGAAAAAAAAACTTGAATCCTTGTTTGAGGTTTGTTAAAAAGGTTATATTAAAGTTTGTTAAAAGTTATATTAAAGATGCAAGAGACTTTATTATGCAATTACATAGATGGCAACTAAACACAGTGATGCTGAATCTGTAACAGATAAATTCAAAGAAACAGTGTTTGTAACACTAGATGTAAACTCCTTATTTACTGTCATACCTCATGACTATGGAGTTGAAGCTGTTAGGCACCATCTATGTATGTACACAGACAAGAGTAGCACTCAAGTAGAAGCTCTGTGTTCTCCATTAGAACTTGTACTATATAGTAATGTATTTTGTATGATAAAATCCTATACCGTCAAGTGAAAGGAGTGGTGATGGGTACAGTTGTTGCCAACCATACCTCTCAAATGTACAGATGTTTGCAGAATGTCCAGATTTTTGCCTTATACATTTGGTCCTTTTTTCATAAGATTGTGGTTTTCTGGCAAATTAGTGGCAAATCATTAAAGATTGAAGTTAGAAAATAATGACAGAAATTTGAGTTTCAGACTCCCTACCTTCAGAAAATTCATGCTAATGCCAGACCTGTTATTCTATCAACTTTCTAAGTTTGTAAGAGCAACATTTAAAAAAAATGTCCTTATTTTTGGGCCTTTGTCCAGATTTCTTGCTTTAAGAGGTTGAGAAGTATGATGCCAGCACTTATGCTAATCTTGCACTTTCCATCTGGGAAGATGAGAATATATTCTCTGGCACTTGTGCTTTTGTTAGAAACGTACATTTTTTTAAGCACCTTGTGCATGATTTCTTTAGTGTGGCAGGGCAGTATTGAAACTTTAGAATATTTTTTTATATATATCGATTCCATTACTACCTTCTTGAAGTTTAAACTTATTTTTAGATATTAATGTATATATTAAACATAATACAATTAGTACTAGAATATATAGAAAAGAAGTTCAAACTGCTAGGTATTTACTTAACACTAGTATGCAACTCCCCCCCCCCCCAAATATACAAAGGCATTGTGCATAGTCAGTTCCTTAGAACCAGTCGGCTAAATACAGATATATCTGACTGGATCAAACAGCTAGATGAGATGGTCACACAATTTAAAGATAGGGGCTATAGTATTAAACTGTTAGAAAAAAAAATAAAAAACAAGTGTTGAGTGAAAGAGATGGCCTATATATGTATTTCTCAGACATAGAAGAAAGTCCAACTAATGGGACTGTAAATAATTTTATGGATAGTACTTTCAGAAATAAGTTTGGATATATTATGCAATATAATGCACATACCAATAGGGTTAAACAACTATATTATGTATCTCTGATGTGGTTAAAGAAATTGTAGGCTTTGTGTTTAGGAAATGTAGGAATCTGAAACAGCTTTGTTATAAAGACCTACAAATGTGCTTTAATAACGCTATAATAAAAGCTACGAATAATTTGCCTTGCTATGATTTCCAGTTTTGTCGCTCTATAAATAAGAACAATGTTTTGTACACCCTAATACAAGTAAGATATTTTATTTTCACACGTTTGCCACTATAAAATCAAGAATGTGGTTTACTTAGGCACCTGTGAAAAAAGCATTTAATTTTATATTGGAAAAAACAATAGGAGCCCAACATCTACCTAACATACGTAGGGAGGTGGAAAGTAATAACTTAGCTAAACATATCATAATGTCAGGTAAAATGCATAGTTTCATATTGAGGGTTATAAAAAACATTGACAGAAGTATTAGATGAGGGACATTGTGCTGAATACTGAGAATTTTCAGTATAGATGGACTAATGGCTTTCAAGCAGATGTGCCCCATGAGCTGAATGATAAGTTTAAAACCTGTTCTTAAGAGAAGGTATCTTTTTCCATGAAACAAATACTTAATTGTTTATTTTAATTATTTTATTGTTGCTGCACTTTTATTGGTTTGAATTTGTTCATGTGGTGTATATATGAAATTTTGTTTTAGTAAAAAAGAAAAAAAAAGCACCGAAGAAGAGTTTTATCTTGAAGGCTTTGCTATTAAACTTATTTTTACATCACTTTGTGACTTCCTTTTGCTTTTTATTCTTTGACTGTTTTGTTTGGAACTCTATACTGGGTGTTTACCATTTTGGTTTTCGTTAAGCCTCAATTATTCAGATACTTTGGGGAATCCAGACTTGGGCCTAATACCTTGGTGAATTCCTAGCTTTAACTTGGGTCCACAGGGATCTAATCAGCACACGGCTTGGCCTAAGTTTAAATGCACATATTACAGGCCCTTACTTCTAGGACCCTATGACTCTGACATGCATTCACTAAATCTGTAAACTTGTCTGCCAACTTACCAACATTCTTGTATTCCTTATCCCATAAGCCCTATGGTAATAATAATAATAATAATATCATAACATTTTAAAACTTGAACAATCCTACACTGTCCAACTTGGCAATTCTTTCCTTAAATAATTCTTACTATGGTCATGGGCAGAGTGAAGTACTCTGCTTCAAATGGAATGTTCACTTCACCTGGTCCCTTGATAAAAGAGCTGTGTCCATTGCTCTGTTGGTTTTATTTTCCAGGATCTACTCCCCTTTCCTGTATAGCCCTGGTCATTGCCCATTACTGACAGCCAGTTCTTCTGACAACAGTCTGCCACTCACCAAGATGAGAGAATAAGTACAATAAAGATTAAAACTGATGCATGTATTACTACACCCAGGTTATGCTCTAACGTGCAGTGACTGGTCATGATGTGCATCAGACATCACCTACACACATAACACTGCTGAGTGCAGGGCACAATACTTATATGTAGAGGTGTGATTAGGCACAGTGACAGGAATCAGCCATGGCCACAGTGGTGGGATTAACTAAGGATGTGGAAGGGAGTGTGTGATATAGCCAGGGAACTGGAGTGAGTTGAGCATTCTGTATAGTGAGAGGAACAAGTGTACAGCAGTACTGAGTGTGTGTTCAGATGTGATTGCACTGTGTGGATGTCTATGTGACAGGTGTAATGGGACCTCTGGTGGGATGTATATACTGATGAAACACCATATAGGGAAGGATACAGACAATGAATTTTCCTGGCCATGGGTGCTTCCTTATGAGGAGTGACACTGGAACCACTCAAACACTAGCTGTCAATGATGATGGAGAATGACAAAACCATGGTTGCTTGGCCATCGCATGTGCCTGACCACATGTACTCTACATCTGAGTGGCAGTCACACCATGCTTCTTCAGACACACCACTGAAGGGTGGTGTGGAGTAGATAGCAGTATGTAAACATGGCCTACCTTCTCAGTGGGGGAGCACCTATAGTGGAGGTAGATGAGTAGTAGCAGCCATGGGAATTATGTCATCTTTGCTGTGTGGAAGTAGAAGGACCCATGGTGGTAGTGAAGGTACAGTAGTGCCTGCCCAACACACGAAAGAGTTGGACTGTGTATTGATACCCATCATGTATGTTATCACTTAGACTTTAAATTAAGCAATCATCTCTGCCATGGTGGCAGTGGCATATGCTGTACCTGGATGATTGATCTGCACATCTGTTGTCTCATTCCCATTGTGGTACCCAAGTAAGGTAATGATGGGAGGCATGGTGGTGATGGCTACCAGTCTGTCAGTTCCAATCCCTGTACCTACACTCTGTAGAGGTGCCATTGCCCACTGCAAGTAGACAGACAGGAGGTAAAAGTGCTGCTTGAGTAAGGATGCTAGGCATGACCTGTCACCTGGAGATGATAGTGGGTTACACAGGCAACAGAGTTGTGGCACTGGATGTGTGTAGTGGTATGCTCAACACAATCACTGTTGGACTGTGGCACTACCCCCAGACTGTGCTTCTGTAAGGTTACCATCACTGTCAGTGTCCATTGCAGCACTAATATCTGTTGTGTCTTGTTCCTTGACAGAGGACTTCATAACCATAACACCTGTGAAAGGAGACAGCTAAACAGCCATGTGCAATGCTATTGATATATGACAATCACACCACCCTAGTGCATTGATGGCAATGGTAACATCCATGCAAATAATGTAAAGAAGTTTACCTTGCATGGTATGCCTCCATGCCTGCATTACAGATGTACTTATAGAGGAGACATGGCAGTGCTGAGCATTCCTGAGCATCTTTGTATGGAGTGCTACATTGCTCAGGCTTTAGCTTAAAAAAAATGAAATAACAATATAGCAAGCAGTTGCTAGAGTTTAGACCACATAGGAAGTGCTGTAGTGCTTAAGTCTGACCATAAATGCAGTACTGGTTTTTAAAATCCAGTATGCATTAAAGAGCAAATGGGATTTGCCAACTGTGCCCTCTAACACACTGAGCCAAGGGCAGTTGCTCCCTTCACCCCACCCTAGCTACTTTTCTCTCTCCATCTGAGACACAGGATATGCATCGATTTTGGCTTCTACATCCAAGCCTCTGCCAGGTATTAGGGTATTTCCATCTGCCCAGATAGGGACAACAGTAACTCCTTTGTTGAAGTCAGGGTGGTCTTTGATGGCAGACTCCCACCTATGGACATCTTCTCCAATGCAATAGCATGGGATTTCTGACAGGCACACAGGATGATGCCAGTGACACTGCAACTGACCTGATGGGCTGTCCTGTTACAGTCATTGACAGCTTTCATGTCCTCCACCAGCTTACACCACACATGGTCACAGATATCCCAGACATCATTTCCAGTGTCCATCATCTGTATTCATGGAGAGCTTACAGTAACATTTCCATCTCTGCCTGGGAGAACTTTTTTAGGTCATTCCTCACCTTAGGCAACGTCTTAACCTGTAAATGTGAATATACAGCTATAGTCAGTGTGAGGACACATCCTGTGCATGGGAGGGTGGCCTAATGGTTAAGGTGTTTGCCTTACAAACACAAGGTACAGGGTTCGAATCTCACAGGGGATAATTAGCTAGGCTTAAAATGGCTCGCAAGGGCAGTTAGTCTAGTATTAATCTATGAACCTATGAATCTATGAACAGCTGTACTGTTCACATATCCACAAGATAGCTATCGCAGCATAAGATGCCACACCTACTACACTCCAATATTACAAGACAGGTCCCAGTACTATTTTAGTTAGGCAGTAATGCAAACAGACTGAGCTGTGATATACTTCCTGTCAGCAGACAATGTGTACCTATGCCCAATACAGCAAAGACATCATGCATTCCTTATATTCATCTCTGATCAGTGCCTGTTAATCTGTGTGCCATTCCCACCTCGTCTTGTCTGCTATGGTCTGTATCAGAGCCACATACACAGATAATGTATATTACATCACAGTCCTCCTTGTCTGAGCTGCATACCATAGGTCATAGTGCACCTCACTCGGATCCCCATCCAGTTCACCATTGTGTGCTACTGTCATCCATCATTCAACCCTCCCCATGATCCACACACATCTGCTAGCAGGTAGCTATGGAACCATACCCTGCAAAAGCCAGATGTGTATCCATTTAATCTCCACACCTGCCTATTGCCTGTGTCTTACTACTACATCTCATGTTATGCCCTTCTGTAATCTGCAGCTCACTGTGGTTATATAATGCAGAACTGTGTCACAAACTTCCCTGTACTCTACACCCCCTGTCAGCAGGTAGATGTGGTGTAACCTCCTTCCATTAACAAAAGAGTTGCTGCTGTTTTCCAGTCATTCTCTCTACTTGCCACTGTCTTGTGTACCCTTAAGGCAGCAGCTGTAGACTAATTATTTCCTCTGTAGACTGAAAGCAATATCCAGACATAATTCCACATGCTATTCTAACAAAATTCTGTAGTGTGGTGAGCACTGTAATGACCACTGCTGCTTTTATCATGTAGTTTTGTGACTCATAGTACTGGGATTATGTCGATGAAGTAATTTAGGGTAAATGTCTTTGAAATACTGATTTAATGCACTTCATACCAGCCCCAGAATGTGCAATGAGGATCATGTCTGCCTGTGCACATGCACAGAAAACTGTGAAGTACATTGTGACTGCACAAGCAGGACCAAGACCTCCTTGGAAACATGGGTATCTAATTAGCCTTGTGGCCCCTAAGGTCACTGTGCCATAAGTATGGACACCAATTTGGGTTGCATGAGGCCCATACCTTAAGCAGTGCTCCTGTCACACCACCCTGGCATGATATTTGATAATGCATAGCTGTGGTGGCATTGGACTCTGTCGTGCTAGCCTGCTGTCTATTGATGCATGTCATGTGATACCTGCAAGATGTGTTGACATGAATTGGCTACCATTTTCCTCTAGACTGTAACCTGTGAAGTGACCATGGTTTCTGAAGATACTGACTGTTCGAGAGCTACAACACTGTGTGGGAAGGAAATGAAAATCTTTCTGTACTTCCTGCACAGGAGCCAATGAAAACATCTGCTGGAGGACTCCTATGATGATACTCATTTCAAAGTGGATGCCTGACACTGTCTTGCCAGGGTGGTGAGCAATACCATGGAATTACCTGCTCTAGTGAGCAGTGCCTGCATTACTACAGCAACCTAAAGCGGTATCATGGAGACTTTCTTAGCCATGGAGATTAGGAGGTTAGGGATTGTGAACCAGAGGGTTGTAGTAAGTATTACTGCCTAGTGGTTATTTATATTTAGGCAGACATAAGATTTCAATATGTACAGGACTTCAGTCATAGACATCCTTCTTTTTATTTTCTGTTTTCATAACTTCATGAAATAGAGAATAATAAGCTGATTTGTCAGAGCTACCAACAAGATTATCCATCTCTCAGAATGTGTATATGCCATTGATGTTATAGATGGATATTTGTTATATGCCTGATTCATTGTTCCATTTTTGTATTGCTATTAATTAGTTAACTACTGCATACAACTTTGATTTGAATTACGTGACACATACATTGTCAGTGCATGAATAGGGTACAGTGGGTGTTCCACCATCACCCCTGGTGTCACCATCTAGTTCAGACCTGATTGCTTGACATCTTGCAGTGCCATGTCCATTGCCTTACCTCTGTCATTCATACATAGTGCCCTATTCAGTCTACTAAGCCTTACTATTCCACCGTGCATCCAAACGGTCTTACCAGTGCCAGTTTCATTTGACATGTCATACGCATGCATCTAACAGTATGTCAGTTGACATTTAAAGGTGGCTGTCTGACATAGTATTTTAATGACATTGGATATCTGTGGCTCATGCTCATTTTGTTTGGACATCTATGACTGCATCTTCATGTTATGGTCATCAGGACATTGTCTAGTAGACTTTATAGGTTTCTTCGGGCTAGACTCTTTAGGCATCTGAGGCTGTTCATTCCAGTTTCCCTGGCCCTTGCTGTCAGCCTTTGAAGCACGTGGACTGTTCACATGCCATACACTAAGGAGAAATAGGTGAACTTTACTCCTGACCCATGTAGCACACATACTAATATATGACTTTTTTATATGGTAGGTATATTTTGTTTTGTTTGCCATTAAATATCTAATAACATTCCACTCCTCTGGAGACTGTGCAGATGACCAGTGCAACACACATTAGTGATAACTGATTTTGCTTTTGTGTTTCTCTCTGTCACTATCTTACTTTTATTTTTTTTCTTATCTTTTGTTATCTTGTTTTTCTACATTTATGTTCATCTTTTTTATGCATTGTCCATTGTGGTATGTTTGTGGTGCAGCAGTGGCCATCGCACCATTCAACTGCCCTGTTACCACCTGCTGGGTCCCAGCTATCTCCAGGCCAATTTATCTGCAAAGTGACATAAATCATCAATGAAGTGTTGATCTGGGGGGGTTTCCCTGGTGTCCTTGGATGGTTCATCTCTGGCAGGAGATGTAGCCTACCTAGCCTACCCATTATGAGATGCCTCCAGTGCGTCCTGTTATGTCACCTAGAAGGTGGTGGAAGGCCTAGTGATGGCCTTGATGGAAAAGCAACCTGTTATGTGTTCTTGTGCATCGGGCAGAGTCACCCGGCTGCCTGACAATGATCAACAGGCAACAGTGGCTGAGCCCAGCCATGAGGGCAGTCACAGAGTTGACTAACATCAGTTTGGGTACACCAGTGTGCAGAGTGGCAGTCAGCTGGTGCTTTACCCTAGCTCCCATCATGGTGTTCCAGTCCTTGTGTGTGGCTTCACTACCCAGCAAGAAGTCAAGTACTCCACTTCACCAATTGTTTTCCCCTGTCCTTCTATCTTTGTCTCTCCTGTGCAGTCCCCACCCCATTTGCATCAACACATTCCTTTTTGCACTTTGTATTTTGTGTTTTTGTTGGTTTGTTTTTCTGTCCCTGCAATCATCGCTATACTCTGGTTCCTGCCCACTCTTTCCTTTTCTGCTTTCCATTTACACCTCTTGTAAATATATAAAACCGGCACCTGTCCCCATATAAAAATATACCCTTACTTCCCTGTCCCAATACTACTCTTCCTTTCCCCCTGTCCTTCTGTGTGTTCATATGTTTCCTTTTCCCCTTTTATGGCTGTCCTAATATTTATTTATTTATTTATTTACTTACTATTTGTTCACCAGGTACACGGACTGGTCTATTGACCCTTTTCAGCCATGACCCAAACTCAAAGAGCAGAAAATACATCACGGTCCTTCAAATCAAAATATTATATACAAAATGAATACATAGCAGAATTCAGAACATAATGCTAAGACTGGATGCAGATACTGAAAGAGTAAAAGATCCAGTCAGAGTGCATTGAAGCAAATACTTACAAAATGCAAGCTTAGATTTGCATAACATACAGTCCAATCATATATATATATATAACACATAAAATCCTATATGGCTGTGAAATATTTTAACAAAAGATGCCACATTAAGAGGATGAGAAAAGTTTATTAAATATTTTCTATTATTTATGGTATGTAATGGTAAGGTACCTAACCACTATCATGGTAACAATTGCAGGAAGATTCAGTAAAGAGTTGCTGTTTAAGTGCATCTTTGAAGCTTTTAAGGGTTCCTAGATTTTTCATGTCTGTTGACATGTGGCTCCAGGTAGCAGGTCTCAGTTTAGAGAAGGCTCTGTCATCTACTGCAGTTTTAAATGGAGGTATATTAGAGTGAAACTGTTATCCTGTGTATTTCTGAATACATAAGGGCTGTCCCATATAGTAGCTTTTCTCTTAAAAGGGGGCAATGACCTTGTTTTAGCACCTTGTAAATTAGAGTATTTAGAGGAAAAGTGGCCCTATGAGGCATACTGAACACCAACTGGAATTTCTTAGCAAATTGCAATGGTGCATTTGAGGATCTGCTAATAGAATCACTCTGCAATGTTTTATTCTCAGCAGTTTGTATTCTGTGAGTATTGTGGGCTGAATTCATAAAAAGAAAAGGCCATATTCAAGTTCTGGTATTAAAATATTTTTAGCAATGGCCCTGCGAAGAGTGAAGGAGGTGACTGGTTTTGTATCATTGTTTTGAATGAGAAATGACTTTATTAGTCACAAAATTTGTATGTGTGGAAAAGAAAAAGGTAGGGTTGAGTATTAGGCCTGGGTACCTCTGTTCAGTGAAATTAGTCATTATCTTCCCATTAAGATCGGTTAAGAAAATAGGGGAAATAGTGAGTAATTTCTAGACTGAAGTAAATACTATAACATTAGTTTTCCTAGTAGCAATTAGTAGTTTGTTAGTAGTGGACCAGGGGCATAACTGAGTGAAATTGCCCAATAACTTGTGCAGGACAGACTGGCTAGTACTGGATTGCAGGAACAGAATCATGTGCATACATTATTAATTTAACATTTGATAATTCTAAGGAGATATCATTAACAAAAAGAGAAGAGAAGACCTAACACAGACCTGTATTAAGTTTACCAGCAGTAGAGGTTGACACATTGCTATGGACTTCGAAGGTTCTGTCTCTAAGATAGCTGTGAAACCAACAAATAGTGTTATATTCAAAGCTGAATCTTTTGAGTTTGTTGAGAAGCATATGGTTAACCATTTCAAAAGCCCTTGTCTTGTCAACAAAGAGACCTGTAGTAATAGGTCCCTTATTCAGGTTTCAATAAATGGTATCAGTGGCCATTACCAGGGTGGTAAAGGTATGAAAGGCATTGTGAAAGCCATGCTGTGCATCACATAACAACCCATAGCTGTTAATGTGCTTATGTAATTGCTTGTTCAGGTTTTTCACATTTTTTGATAGCAGGCACAGGGTAGAAATAGATCTATAATCCTTCAGCTCATTGGGATAAGTAACTTCAGGTATTGAGATTATAACTGCTTGCTTGAATGCTGGTGGAACAGTACCTGAGGTGAGAGAGAGGTTAAAGATATGAGTAAGGGGTGATTTTTTTTCAGGTGCAAGCTTTAGGAACGTAGGACGAAGACTGATGGATTTAGATCCTGAATTGCTGAGTCTGAGAAATAGGGACTTGGACATTTTTACTGAAATTTCAGAGCAGTGAAAGGTTGCTGCATAACTTAGCCACATTTCCTTCCCTTCCCTTAAAGTAATGCTAATGACTTTGCTGTGTAGTCCTTATTTGGGATTTCAGCTTTGCTCATAGCAACATGTTGATATGTTTGTGAACCAGCACTGTCATGAGCATGCTACATGCATGCAACACAGCTTGTGAGGTCATGTACCCACTGTTCCACAGTGCTGGTCATTGCGTGACCCGATGAGTTTTGCCAGCAAATTCCCCAATTCATTTTACACCATTGTGAAATGTCCTTCTACAGCATAGGTTATCAGCTCTGGGCAGATGTGCTACTTCATCTGTATTACTTTACATTTACATGTCTGTGTGAGTGATTTTTATATATGTTTGATGTGAAATGTTTCCTCCAAACACCATTAACTTATACTACAGGAAGTTTGAAACATTAGGTAGAGGAACTATTTTCCATTAAAAATATAAAAAAAAAATAATATAGTACTTAAAAAAATAAATAAGCAAGTGAAACAACAATTTTACTGAGATCCCATTATCTAAGCACATAACCCTCTCCAAGGTGTGAGGGGCATGAGGCCTCATAGCACCCCGGGACAGGTGTTAATTACACATTAACACACACCCTGTCACGCACTATTGCTTGCTTAACTATGACTTGTATACAAATAATCTTGAATGTTAAAAATACAGTAATCACATATTAAAAACAATGAATCTAAAAATATTAGATTATTCAAATCAAATTATTTTTATAGTCTCTGTGCTTGTAAAAAGCATTTAATTTTATATGCTCGCTCAGTCCCTTTTTTGTCTGCATTTAACCTTATCTGACATTCAGCCTCCCTACACTCCAAGAGATTATTATAATTTCCATTCAGAGTGTCAACTGCTACACTGTCCAATACAAAAAAACAGGATGTCTTAAATTGTCACATTCCAAAGTATGTAAATCGTAGTTAAAGTGAAATAAATATATGTATCATTTTAAATCATAATGAAGGGCTGACTAATGTATTTGTAAGCAAACTCTGATTGGCCACTGTCAATATAAAAAAAGGAAGGGAAGTGATGTAGTGTACTTTGATTAAAACAACAAAAGTGGTAATAAATGTTTTGCTTCCTTATTTTGTTGGAGTATTCCTGCTCTGCCATCATTGCTGTGAGCATGGTTTGTTGTTGCGATGCCTTTAATGATGTATTCATGTCATGAAGCATTGATTTATTCTGGTTACATAGGTTCATAAGTTCATAGGTAGGTACTAGGCTATCTGCCTGAGGGCATCTATAAGCCTAGGCAGGGTGTGTTGGTTTTCACCGCCCCATTGATTAATTAACTGATCCTCTGTCAAGCAGAGCCAATGAAGTGATCCCAGGGGTGTATTTTCTGTTACCCATCCACTCATCAAGGTTTCTTTTGAAGAGTGTTAGTGAGGGGCTCTGCCTAATGTAGTTTGGAATTTTGTTCCAAAGCATGAGGAGTCTCTGTGACAGGAATCTATCCCTCCAGCATGTTCTATTTATTGTTGTGGTGAGGTTTAGCTCACTAGAGCGTGTGGCTTGCAGTGACTTGGATTTCTTTAGGTGGAGCATGTCCATCAATTCTGAGTTAGACATGGCTTTTTAAGTCAGGCAGAGATCACCTCTGAGTAAGCAATATGCCACTGAGTACAGCCGGAGTTTTTTCAGTCGGGCTGCATAGGACATATGTTTGAGGCTAGTAATCCTGTTGGTTAGGTACTTTTATGGTCTTTCCAGCTGTTGGAAGTGTCTTGTGAGGTACATCCCAAATGGGGCATTGTACTCTATGATGGGTCTGATGAGTGATGAGTAGAGGGGCACTATAACCCCTTTATTTCTAGATGTGAACCCTTTAGTAATTAGATGGGCCACACAGAAGGATTTCCTAACTACTCTGGCAATATGATTGTCAAAGGAGAGATTACTATCTACCTGGGTCCCCAGATCTCTTATTACCTCTTCTGTATTAAGGGGGCTACCACCTATGTGGTAATTCGTGGGTGTTTTGTTTTTCCCAAACTGGATGACTATGCATTTTTTGGCATTTAGCTTGAGGCCATGACTTTGACACCAGGTGTCCGTCTCAGTAAGGCTTTTTTGGAGGATGTCCGTGTTAGCCAGAGAGTCAATTATGGATCCCAGTTTGCAGTCATCGGTGAACTTGGTTAGCCATAGTCCTCCTGTGTCTGCCTGTACTTCTGAGAAGTATATGCTGAACAGTAGGGGTCCCAGGACCGAGCCTTGTGGGACACCACTTGTGACTGGTTTAGAGTCAGACCTGGAGCCCGCTATTCTTACTGTGTGAGTTTTGTCTGTAAACCAGTTGGCAACCCATCTCGTGATGTAGGGGTTTATGTTGAGGCTGGTGAGTTTTTCTGTAATACCTGAGTGGGGAATGGCGTCGAAAGCCTTGGCGAGGTCAAGGTAGGCTGTGTGAACTACCTTTCCCTCGTCTATGGCCTTGGTGACTGTCTCAAAGAAGTCAGACAGGTCTAGTGGACATGATCTTCCCTTAACAAAGTCGAACTAGGTCAGATCAAGTGTTTGGAGGTTCCCAATGTCTTTATTAATGATGTAGTATAAACTGGAAGGCACCACCACGTAAGAAGACAATTCTTTATTAAAACAGGAGAATAAGCGCTTTCGTGTGCATCCACAAAGGCACGCTTCTTCAGATTCAATAAATATTAGGTAAAACACATTCATTATATCTAAAATGCAGTAATTAGATAAAGTCCTGATTGACCAATACCATTCAGTTTTCACTTATTCAATTAATTATAACAGGGTGTAACTTAAAAGCACTTCGTGTTACATTTCTTTAGAGACCATCAAGTTCAAGTAATATAATATAAGTCAAGAAGTCTATGAACTGTTGATCACAAATATATAGCTAATAATTTAATACATTACTACCTATATATTGGCAGATGTAGTATATAATATCTATATTTAATATCATGAAGATGATAATAAAACCAACAGATATATACTTCAATACCAATGCCAATATTTTCTTTAAAAACCTATATTAAAAACAAATCATATTATTCACATTATTTTCATATATAGGCTCTATCCTTAATCATGCATATAAATTCAAGGAAATTCTAAATAGAGCCACCATCATATGAATAGATTATTTTCATGTATATGCTCTATCCTTAATTATACTTATGAATTCATAAGAGTTCTATATAAAGCCATCATGGATCTACTTACAGTATACAAGAGACTACTTTTGATTTTGATCAAACATAAATATATACAATATTGGTCACATTTCATGTCTATATATACATATAAATTTATATCTTATCAGAAATACTGATAAAAACTGATAAAAAATTAGATGTTCTATATAGAGGATATATTATTATTATAGATGTTATAACCATTCAAATTTCATATACCTAGTGTCAGAAGTTCATTGCAGATAAAATACAGAACTAAACAGTTTTTACCTAATGAATCATCATAGCCTAAGGCTTACTTTTCATGTATATATATCATAACATGTTGATACAAGTCTTATCTAAAGAACAACCATAGCAGAACAAATAATTAAATAATGTATATGTAGTCATGAATATTGCTTATAATCTAATCAAATGCATACTACGTACCAAAAAAGAAAAAGAAAAAGAAAATGAAAATTTATTAATGAGCTCCATGATGATGCGCTCCATAGCCTTGCAGACCAGGCTAATCAGGCTTATGGGGCAATCGTTACCAGGGTCATTTGTGGCCCCTCCTTTGTGGAGTGGAATAACCATTGCTGTGCACCATTCTATGGGCATGTAGCCTGTGGAGAGGCTGCGGTTGAACAGCGTGTTTAGGTGGGGGATTACTTAGTTCTGTAGTTTGTGCAAGATGCAGCCTGGGACACCATCTGGCCCCACTGATGCTTTGTTTTTGGCTTTGGAAAGGGCTGTTTTCACCTGTACGTCTGTGATTTCCAGGACACTACACTTTTCCGGTATTGTTGTGGGCCCTTTTGGGGGTGAGAGGTTTCAGTTACTGAACAGATGTCGATGTTCTCCACACTGAGCAGTGCTTCGAGTGCACGCATTTTGAGATTTAAACTCCTGGAGTTGAATAGCATAACCCTCAGTTTTTTGTTAATTGTGCTGTTTACGGAGGTGGGTTTGACTTTTGAGGCTTGCCTAAAAAAGGCACTATGGGGACAGCAAGAGCCTTGGCCAGTATTCAAAAGCGTAGGGGTGACATGTGCAAGCCGTTTCTTGTGAAGCAACGTGGCTTGTCAAGCATGTCGTCCCAGGCTGACAGACACTGGATCCCCTTTGAATGACACCAGAAGTTTAGCCAATTGTTGAAATTGATCATTTTTTCTTTATACTGAGGTATCATTCTTTGTGAGGGCAGGATGCTACTCAGGGTCAGGGTCATACCAGCCTGGGCTACATGATCAGAGAGCACTTCCATGTCTCTTTTCATGTAGTCCAGGGAGGTATGTCTCAGGTCATTCAGACCAACATGAATGACAGAGTCATATTTGTACTTTTTCTGGAGTGACCCGAGTGCTTGTGTTATGTGGCAGATTCTGGCTGCTGACAGGCAGCTAACAGTAACCTTCTGCTTGTCCAGCCTAGTGAGTGGGACATCAATATGCCTGACTATAGAGTCACCTATTACTAGTGTGTTAGGTATGTTATTTCGCCTTAAGGGCTGTGATTGTGCAGCGCACTGATTTTGTGTTTTATGTGTTGTCTAGTTTGTGCTGGGAGGTGCAGGTTGTTTGGGTGTCTGCTTTCGAGGTCTCTAATGCTTTTGCAGGTTTTTATTTAGAGCCTCCGAGTATGATTTTGTGTATTTATGTGTATTTTTTGCCAGTGCTGGTTTAGTAGGTCTATGTGTGGCTGGAGGTGTGGTGCAAGTGTTAACCTTCTCCTCTTGACTGTCTGTTCCAGTCTTGGGTGGGGACAGCTTAGCCTCCAGTTTGGCTGTATAATTTCATCTCTCGCATATGTTAGTGTTTTGTGGTAGGAGGAGAGGGTTGTTTGTGTACATGAGGCAGTTGTAACATTGCCTCAAGATACCCAGATTCACCAGCTGGACTGGATAGTACACCTGAGATTGCCCTTTGTTCATGCCTGAATAGTAGATTGAGCTACTTAGTCACTTGGTTGGTGAGGGGTGAATAAAGAGCCTTGCCCTGCTGGGCAATCATGTGTCAGGGTATATTAGTGCTTGCTATTTGGTCTGAGCAAGTTCTGGGCTGTAGGATGCTTTTTGAGTGCTTAGGTTGAGAGTTAGACTAGTTTCAAGGGAAAAACTGAAGAGGAGACTTAGTGGAGCCAGGAATAATTTAACCCTAGCTAACCGGCACTGCCCGGCACGCAAAACTGTGCAAACGTGGTTTTTATAGCAGGGAAATGAAAGAGATAGAAATTAGCTCAAAATGGGCCTGAAACTACTAAGTTCTGGGCTGGAACCACTCCTCCAGGGACAGATAGGCTGCTCAAAGCTCCCCTCTCTCACAGGTGAACAGAGAAACTTCCTTCTATCCAAGTAAGGTATGGGCAACTCAGAAATTTGTAACACAGCCCTGAATTCAGCACTAGCCTGAAAACTGGACTATACTAGCTTAGAAAGGTAGGAAACAATTTTTTTTTTTGTTGTTTTTGTTTCTTTGAAAAGATAAGACAAAATCAGTAAAAAAAATACACTTAAACAGCTTTAAACAACTACAAATGATCAGAAAAGGCTATCACACTTTAGTGTGTAGCCTATAACAGTTAAATTATTTAAACAAAAAAAATGACTTTTCTAAAAGTGCAGGTTGTCAAATAAGTACAATATGTGAAAAAACAAGCTTTTAAATCACAATAAATGCTGGAAAATCTGCGTTTAGGCGGAAAACAGTTAAGTACAGCAAGAAAGTACAGAAAACTGATAATCACTCCAAAGTCTCTCTTCTAAGCTAGAAGGCTTGTATCAGTTTAAGGCTTTCTAGTGCTTCCCAGTAGGTTAGTTACAAGAAAGATGGGAAACAAACGCAGATGTGGTCTTTTAAACCAGAAAGTTGAAAAAGATGGACAAACTGTCCAAATGGTCAATAAACTACAATTTCTGAGCCAAGAACCACTCCTCTTGTGGTAGACAGGCTACCTAGTGCTTACCACTCCCATAAGCTAGAAGGCTTTCCTCCAACACGAAAGGCTTGCGGGGCTCAGAAGCTTGCCAATAGTCCTGGATACAGCAACTCTGTATCTGGACAAGGCTAGTTATAGGAAAGGTGAGAAACAAGTGCAAGTGTGGCTTTTAAACCAGAAAGTTGAAAGAGATGAAAAAAAAAAACTGCCCAAACGGCCAATAGCTACAATTTCTGGGCCAGGAACCACTCCTCTTGTGGTAGATAGGCTACCTAATGCTTACCACTCCCACTGATAAGCTAGAAGCTTCCCTCCAACACAGAAAGGCTTCAGGGGCTCAGAAGCTTACAAAGAGTCCTGGATGCAGCAAATCTGTACTGGACTAGACTAGTAACAGGAAAGGCAGAAAACAAGGTCAAACACAGGCTTTTAAATCAGAAGGTTGAAAGAGATGGAAAAGCTTCCCAAACAGTCAAAAAACTATAATTTCTGGGACAGAAACCACTCCCACTGCTTACCACTCCCACTGATAAGCTAGAAGTGCTGTTTATTTATTTTTGCATAAAATATTTATTTCTTATGTATTGCTATTTGAACCAATAAAGTACCAAGGGGTAAAACTGATGTGCTTTTCCCCCTACAGTTCTGTGTACTCAGTTGTAGGGATATTTATTATTAGTTAAAATTTTGGACTTTATTGTTGCAGACTTTATTTCTTCTTTCCATCATCCAGTCCAGGTCTTTATATTTATGTTTGACATAGCCAAAAGTAATATTATGGGTGCTAAAAGATTCCCAAAGATTAAAGTTATCTTACGTAATTCTTTAGTAAACTATTTCCTGTGGGTTACTGCCTTTACTAGCCCATTTTCATTTTTCTCTGGGCTTGCTTCATCATGTAACTCAGAAAACAGTTTTCTCTGCTTTTAAAGCACTATTTGGCAACAAACAGCTGCAATGGCTAATCCCTTAAATTCATTTTGGCAACTGTTGTATACGTCATAATAGTTAAATTCTACAGGCTTAGGCTTGTGATTATTCTTCTGTCTGCAGCTGTTGTTCTCCCTCTTTGTCTGCACAAATACAGAAAGGCCATCGCATTTGCATAACTAGCTGCTGGTTTTGTATTTTTACATGAGAACTGCTCAGAAACAGCTGCAGATTACCAGCCGCTAGGTATGACTGCATGATGCATTCCTACTTTACTAACAATATGGATCACATTCTTAAGTCAGGGGCATGACTAAACTTCATGAAGTCACTACAGCCTTAATCATTTGATTTTTCTAAAAGTACTTTCCTCAGCACCTGAAGTATACCCAGAACTGTAACCTTCTGCAGTATATGTAAAGTCACCTGTTTCTGTAACATGTTTATATATGTTTAGAAATTCTTTTTTATTAGTCTCTGGTGTCTTCATTCCATATAACTTTCTTTTGCTTGCATGTCTTGTTAATTTTTTAATGTCTCATCTCTCAATATGGAAGATATTATTGTTGCTATGTGTGGCTGTTTCAGTAATTAAAGGTACTTTTCACCTTTTCTTAAAATGCAGCATCTGGTTTTCTTGCTTCTGCTTTGAGTGCTATTATTGGATTGTTCCATGTAAACAGTACTTCTTCGTGCTCAGCGATTCTATGTCGTGTTTTCAGTGCTGCTCATTTGTTGTATATGTTAATGTTTGTACAGTCCCCAGTGTAACAGTCTTGCCAGATTATTGAATCTTTGAATATAGAGACCCTGAGCCATAAGTATGTCATAGCCAATAACAAGACATGGAACTATTTCTAATTTAGCATTGTGGAACCTATATTTGTAAATATATTCTACTTTTTATGTAAATATTGTAAGCCAATATGCATGTAGTCCATTACCTTGAATTGCCATTGTGAGCCTTTTGTCTTTTGGTTTAAATTCACTTCTCCATAGCCATTCATGCATCAACGCTTGATGGAAGTACAGTCATTTCAGCTGTTGTCTATATTGCCTTTATAATTGTAGGCTTTCCTTTATTGGATTTAGATTCTTACTTTTTTTTTTAAATTTCTGTTGCTAGCTGTTTTTTTATTTTTTTGCTCAGCAATTTCTCCAAGTCTTAGGTTTCTAATAATATGATGAGAATGGAACCTGTTGCTAAATCAAAGTATGATTAAAATGCGTGAAATTAGTATGTTTGTGTCTCTGATGTTAGCTAAAATTGCTCTTTGCAGAACCTGCAATATGCCCATACTTGATTCCTTCTGTGTGCGGAGTTACGTATATTGGTAGCATATCTAAACAAGACTGTAAATTAATTTTTATATGACCTGTTGCTGCTACTACTATTGAAACTGTCTGGGCATCCCCCTTCCACATCGCCCTCGTTTCTACCTGCAGATTCTTGTATTTTATGACTCTGTGTCTCTGTATGTAAGAGACTGTACTCATTGGGTGTAGCAGTTTTAATGACCTACCTTTGTCTTCTTCTGATAGATTACTATTTTAATGACCTACTTTTGTCTTCTTCTCATAGATTACTATTTTAATGACCTACTTTTGTCTTCTTCTCATAGATTACTATTTTAATGACCTACTTTTGTCTTCTTCTCATAGATTACTATTTTAATGACCTACTTTTGTCTTCTTCTCATAGATTACTACTTTAATGACCTACTTTTGTCTTCTTCTCATAGATTACTATTTTAATGACCTACATTTGTCTTCTTCTCATAGATTACTATTTTAATGACCTACATTTGTCTTCTTCTCATAGATTACTATTTTAATGACCTACTTTTGTCTTCTTCTCATAGATTACTATTTTAATGACCTACCTTTGTCTTCTTCTCATAGATTACTATTTTAATGACCTACTTTTGTCTTCTTCTCATAGATTACTATTTTAATGACCTACTTTTGTCTTCTTCTCATAGATTACTATTTTAATGACCTACTTTTGTCTTCTTCTCATAGATTACTATTTTAATGACCTACTTTTGTCTTCTTCTCATAGATTACTATTTTAATGACCTACTTTTGTCTTCTTCTCATAGATTACTATTTTAATGACCTACTTTTGTCTTCTTCTCAGATTAATATTTTAATGACCTACTTTTGTCTTCTTCTCATAGATTACTATTTTAATGACCTACTTTTGTCTTCTTCTCATAGATTACTATTTTAATGACCTACTTTTGTCTTCTTCTCATAGATTACTATTTTAATGACCTACTTTTGTCTTCTTCTCATAGATTACTATTTTAATGACCTACTTTTGTCTTCTTCTCATAGATTACTATTTTAATGACCGACTTTTGTCTTCTTCTCATAGATTACTATTTTAATGACCTACCTTTGTCTTCTTCTCATAGATTACTATATCTGGTTTTCTCATCTGTTTTTGAATTGCTGATAATGAGAATCCCAAGTCATATAACCCCTCATCATTCTCTATAGTGTTTTGTGGGTCACATTTCAAATTCTCAGCTACTTCAATATTATGTTTGCGCAATCCTCAGTTCAACACTCTTGCCAGATTATTATGCCTTTCAGTATACAGGCCTTCTGACATTAGTTCATCACACTTGGCAACAAGATGTGCGACTGTTTCCAGTTCTGATTTACAGAACCTGCATCTGTCTGTTTCTCCCACATGTTCAATGGACTTTGCAATCCAACATGTACATAGTCCACTATCCTGGGCCACCAATATTAACATTTCATCTTTTGGTTTAAGTTCACCTCTCCTTAACCATTCCTGTGTCAGATCCTGATCGACATGAGGTTAGAGTTTTCTGTACTTGCAACTGTACTTATGCCTTTTCCACATTTCCTGCCTTCTCATCTGATCTTTTTCCTTATATTCCTTTTTTTTGATTTTTGGCACATTCAGTTGCCACCTGACTTTTGTCTGTTTCTGATTTGGTTTCCATTCCCACCTGACACTAATATGTTTCTGCCAAACTAAGCAGGGAAGTTAACTTAGATTTGTTCTCTTCATGTTTCAAAGCTTTCACTCTGTTTGGATCTTATGAGTTCAGCAGATGTGTATGATTGTGTATATATGATTACAGAGCTATACATGTAATCACTTCAGAACAAAGAATATATAATCTTGGCATGCACTGATTTTTATAAATCATTTAATAAGCATGAAGCATTTTTCTAATTTTTCATGTCCAACTGATCCAATATCTTTTAGGGCTAGTCAGTCACCCCAAAACTGTAAGTTAGTGCAGGAAGAACAATCATTTATAGCTTGAACTTTGTTCCTAGATGTCAGGGTGGTTTTAATATTAATTTTAGTCTTATAAAATATTCTTTACTGAGTCTTGTTTGCATTAGTTCATGTTTTAGTGTGGATCATTCATCAATTCCCCAATGTTTATACACGTCCTCCTGTTCAAGTTCCTTTATATCACATTCCTGTCCCAGACTGACATTTTCTTGCTGCTGCAGCTTTCCTGCTTTAAATGTTGCTTTTGTACAATTATCAAGACCAAATGACATTCTTGCATCATCTGAGAATATTTTGGCCACTTCCAGTTGTGCTTTCAGCTCCTCATCTGATGAACTATACAGACAGCTTTCAATCATCTACAAAATAAATATGAGAAGTCTTTACACTTTTATTGCCTCTGGTCCAAATTGTAACCATGATCTAATCTACTGAATAGACAGCTTAATTGGTTAAGGGCAAGACAAAAGAGCAGCGGTGACAGTCACCTTGGAATATCTTCCTTTGAATTTCTATTGCTGTGATAATAAATTTGTCTTTTATCATGGCTTAGCTGCAGAGTGGTTTGCCACTGTTTCATGGTCACTGTAATGTAATTGATCAATGTAGGGTATTATATCTTGTACACCTGTAAGCAATCCTTTATCCATGAATATGGGATGCTGTCAAATGCTTTTTTGTAATCTATCCATGCCATACTTAGATTCTTCCTCTTTTACAATTCTCCATTATGACTGTATTTAACAACAAATGATCCTTTGTTCCATATGACTTCTTTTGTTATCCTTTTGTTCTATAGCATAATTGAGTTTTCTTCTAAATGGCTATAAACCCTGTTAGCTTCAGTTCTAGTTTATAGTTTATACAGCGTTGGAAGGCAAGTTATTGGTCTATAGATTTTAGGATAGCTTGCAGTTTCACTCTTAGGAAGGAATATTGTTTTCCTTGTTGGTAACCAGGTTGGTGTCTATTTGGGGTGAGCATATAGGTAGTTCTTACTCTATGCTAAATGTTCATGTAGAGACATTAATACTTTTAACCTGAAGTTAGGTACTGCATCTGGGCCTGGAGTTTTCCGGTTAGGAGCTTTTCTTAATTTTGTTTACATTTTTTTGGCCATTACTTCATCCCAATTCATGTCCTGTACATTTGAACTTCTTACTGTTTCTTTCACCGCTTCTATCCATTCAGCATCTTTATGTTCCACAGAGTCCTCATAGATATTTCTCCAAAATGGGTCTATTTCTTCTTTTTATTGGTGGTGTTTCTATTCCTTTTGCTTTGTTTCCAGTTCTCTATAAAACTTTTTTGGGGTATTAATGAATGCTTATTTTGTACTTTTCTTTTGTATTTATCTGCATATCATCTGTTTTTCTGCCTGTGCTGATATCTTTAGTTTATTATTTGCAATAGTGTACAATAGATCCCAGTTTGTTCTAATAATGCACATTACTTTTATCATGTCTATTTTTCTAAGCACTTTTGTTGATTTTTTCCCCCTCTTTTGAACTCTGATAACAGTGATGCTTTATAGTTTTCTCTACTTGATACTTCCATGATGGCATTTAATTTCTTCCCTCTGTTTCCCTTACTGCCCAGTATTTTTGTGGTAAAACTTTATCTGTTATTAATTTAGCTGTACAATAATACATGCTATTTACTTCTGTTATATCACATGAATTTCTGTTAATAGGCTTGATATATGTATTCATTTGTTTTATCAGATTTCTAACATTTTGGGTCTTATTGACTTTCTGTAATCTATTTCTTTCATCAGTCTTAATATGTTTATCCATTTGTATTAAATCAAGCAACTCTTCTCCTAGATCTATTTCTTCTAAACTGAGTACATGTTCTTTATTCTCCTTTTCCTGCAGACATTCTACAGAAAGTTGCAGAACATCTTCCTCTGACATATTCTCTTCAACTGTATCCTGCATCATCTGTTGCTCTATAATATGGGAACTCACCGGCCTATCACTCCATAACATTGATTGCTTCAGAGTTGCCACCATTTCCTGTTCCTTCCCTTGCTGTACAACTCCAGCTGAACTTTTGTACTGGTTTCTTACTGAGGGCTCCAGAGTATCTTCATGTAGCAACTGATCAAATGCTTCCCATTCTGCCTGTTTCTCCTTAATTTGGGTACTTATGGTTCCACCATGCTATGATGTTATCAGAGTTGGAATTTCTACACTAAATACTTCACTTCACAGGTATTCCCTAGCTTCAGCTTCTATTTGTTTAACTTTTACTTTACCAATCTTCTGGTCTGCATTCCCCCTTTGTGATCTTATTTTTTGAATTGTGAAATTTTCCATATCTGGGTGCCTTTGCCTATATTTCTCTTCAAATATCTTTGGAGTTTCTTTTTTGTATTGATTAGTTTGGATTTCTTCCTTTGTATTAATATTAGATGATATCAGATCTCTCTTTCATTCCTATGTCCATGTTTCTGTTTTATACCTTTCAAAAATCGATAGGTTTTGTTCTTGATATTTTTGGACTTCCTCAGTCACTTCTTTTTCCAAATGGCCCAAGGTTTCTTGGTCTGTATAATGTTTTTCATGAATCTGTTGTATTAATGAACACACATTTACATTTGAAGCTTTTGCAGTTGTTCTTGTTAAAATATTTTTTTCTTTCCACTAATTCCTCTCTTAATCATTTTGAATATCTTCTATTCAGAAAATCTGGGCTTCTTGCATAATAGTAAGAATGCATAGTTTATTTCTTATCCTGAATAATCCAGTCTATCATCTTTATGGCTCTTTTTATAGCCGTCAGTTTTTGTGTGTTTTGTCGATTGCTTCCTTCAACAACAGGGCGGCCGTCCTCCCCTGATCCTGGCTTAACTTCACAGCAGGAATGTTTCCATGTCCTGAGGATTATACACTGTCATTTTTTCCAGTCCTGACATCAGTGTTCTTACCAGGATTTGGCACTTTTTTATCCCAAGCCTTGTGTACCCAGCTGTCTTTTTTCTTTTTAATTTACTTCTGTCTATGATATATATGCTATATAAAATACAATCTATATATCAGTGTTGTCTTGGTGAGATTTTGTAAAAACAGGATTTACCTTGTGGAGGTACTCACCCACAGTTGAAGATTAATTCAGTTCTAACAATGCTATTGTCTTTTGCTTGCTGATTTTTATCATCTCTCTAGTCGGACCATTTTTTTTAAGAACTTTCTGTTGCTAACTATTGTTTCGCACTGGTAAGGAATGTTTCATGATTTCATGGATTTGTTCAGAAGGAAAGGGTGTCTGCTGTCAAACAGTATGGTCTAAGTGGCCTTCTGTTGTTCATCCAAAATTCTCATTTGTCAGTCATCCCCATATTTGCAAAAGGAAATCACAATTAGTTCAGATCACATGGATTTATTCATCGTTTTGAGAACTGTGTAGGACTAAGAAAATGACTATAAGATTAATGTAGGATTATACCATAGAAAGAGATACCTGCAACTTTAACTAATTGAATTCCCAACATTAATCTTGTACTCATTTTCTTAGTCCCAGGCAGTTCTCTAAAAGTATTATAAAATGGGGTAGCCATGGTGGTGCAGTGGCTAGAGTAGTTGCATCACAGCAAGAGGTTCTCCGATTCGACTCTCGGCTGAGGTGCCTTCTGTGCATAGTCTGCATGTTCTTCCTGTGGTTGAATGAGTTTCCTCTGGGTGCTATGGTTTCCTCCCACATTCCCAAGACATGCACTAGGTGGATTGAACACTCTTAAATGGCCATAGGTGCAAGTGTGTGTGAGTGAGTGGTAAGGATGAACTACTGTGGCAGGGCTAGGCACCAGGTGGTGCAAACCTTGGCTTAAGATGATTGTCACTGTTGAAAGTGACACCCTGACCCCTTGTGCAAAACTGGGAAAAAGGGGTTGAGGATGGATAGATGGATTTAAAAGTGTCACGAATGGCCAATAGAATTTGGTTATGTGATTAAGATGCATAAATCAATATTTGTTCTATACAAGACTGTTTTATGTTGACAAGTCAGCTATTCTATTTATCTAGTTGTGCTCTAAAGTAACAGTTATTTATTTGTGGTCTGTTATTAGACCAAATTATCTTTATTATCCTAAAGCTAGCAATTCTCAGAAACAATAGTGTCTTCTAATCAATGAGTGCTGTATTGGCTACTCTGATTCTAGGGTTACCACCTATCCCTCTTTGGTCAATTGTGTCCTGCAAAAAAAAAACAAAACTAAGAAAATGGGAAATGTCTTGAGATTTTAGGACAAAAAATATTACATACGTTTTCTTTAATAGTTGTATAAAAGTTATTTTGCATGTGAAACACCTAGATATTATGTGAAATAGCATAAGCAACTCTATTGCTACAAGAATGAGCTTTTATTTTGGGAAAAATAGAGTGAAATTCTGTCTTTGCACTGGCCGTGGGTATGTTTTTCCCTGCAAAATCTCACCTTTATATAAAAAATGTCCCACTTTGAGCATCTGAAAAGGTTGCAACCCTATCTGATTCATGAATATAAGACTCATGAATGTGTTAAATTATGCTCCTAATTACATCTGATATATTACATTTAGATTGGATTACTAGCCTGCAAATTATCTATCATCTAATTTTACTGTAGTTAGAATTAACTTCTAATGGAAACAATACAATTAGTTATATCTAGTTTTTGAATGTTGGTATTGCCAATGTCTGCTTAAAGCTGTTTTAAAGTACAGGAATCATACCTGATACTGGCAACGTTGTGACTGTCAGTAACATGGTTTTAATCTTCTTTCCTATGATGAACATTTTCATTGCATTTATGCAATAAATGCATTAGAACATTCAAAAAATTTAATTATTGTGTCATTTTGCAACACTGTGGCTATTTTTATGAATACGTATTGATAACAAACTGCATTATTTACCAATGCATCACGGAATATTAGTGGTATATAATATGCTGTCCCACAACAGCATATAACATATAAAGTTATCGGATACCAAATATGGATTAGTCATTAAGAATATTGGTTTTATTTTTGTACAAAAGGTATTAAAGCCATATTATGAATGAAGAGCAAGCAGAAGAGTTGCCTTGTCATTACTGTAATAATGTTAACCACATCAGAAACAAATACTTGTAATACCTTTGTTACTGTGCTGGATTCTTTGTGGTTGCTTGAGATGAAATGCTGCTATCTAGCTTTTTAATTTAAAATTTCTATCAATGTACAAATACAAGGTTTTCTTTTGTTATTTATGAATATAAAAATATATTGCAAATGTGAATATTAATCATTATAACAGCCAGGGTTCAGAAATGACCACAAGATTCCTAATCCATTTCCTCATTTTTAATAATAAGCACCATGTAAGATGAATATGCTGGGCCAGAAATAGTATAGTCTTTTCATACTAATTAACACACATTGCCCTTAAGTACAACAAACATTTTCTGTGCCAAAATCACTTTACTGCTAACACCTACAGCTGCAATAAACTGCACAATTTAAAGCAGTTCACTATCTTTTATTTACACCTTTCTGTATAAATGAAGATTGAAGTACAAAATCACTGACCACAGGCATTCTGAATCATGTAATAACAAATGTTTGATTCATATTTTGTTAAAGAATTGCTGAGTGTTGAAAAGAAAAGTGGCTTTAAGTTCAATAAAGATTTAAACAAAGGAGAAGAGGAGGCATGAACAAGGGCATTGCCATCAACATTTGGAGAAGAATCAGATACATGATTTACTGCTAAGACAAAGTTCTGTTTCATAGATATCCGCAGTGGTACAGCGGTAGTGTTGTTACCTCACAGCAAGAGGTTCTCCTGTTCGATTCTCGGCTGGAGTGCCTTCTGTGTGGAGTCTGCATATCCTCCCCACGGTCAAGTGGCCTCCGAAAGACATGCGTGAATGGGTGTGCCTTCGCTGAAGGTCGGGCTGGCAACTTAGTACCATAAAAATTGATTGCCAGTCATTAGCAGACTGGAGTTCTGCTGTGGCGACCCCTAACTGGGAAAAGCTGAAAAGACAAATAACAACAAAATTCTGTTTCATATGATACAACAGTTATGTGTTGAGGGTGCTGTAAGTTTATAAATGGTGTAGTCTGTGATTGCCAAGCAAAATATCAAGAAAGAAAGAAAGAAAAATAAAATGGACTTTGAAGCTAGTATCACCTTGTTGAGAGAAAATACACAGACAAAACCAAATGATAGACAAAGAAGAAGCAAAGCAAGAAAATAGCCAGAGGTCTCCATACAGACATGCAAACAGAAATATGATATTGTAATGTGGCATTTTTACTTTGCTTTAGTTTGTGGTGTTTTTACTTTGCTTTAGTTTGTGGTATTTTTACTTTGCTTTAGTTTGCTTGTTCTAAATAGAGAGGTAGACAAAGACAGAAAGGGCTAGAAAAGAGGAATATGTCTCTGCATGGAGCTTGGTATGATTAAAAATATCACTGTTTAATTCCTTTTTGGGGCGTATTGTGAGATGAAGAATGTAACAACCTAAATGTATGAAGAAAGAATTTATATACAAGTTATTATGACAAATAATGAGAAATAATTACTATTTTTTCAGCTTGAGACACACATTGTTATGTATTGCATGAGTTACAGATCCTGCTTATCCATCTTTTACATTCCTCACAAATCTTGAAATCTCTTTCTTAAGATTTAAGATTCCTTTACTGTTTTATGCCCTACTATTTCCTTATGAACATTGTTCCAACTTTCTACCACCTTGTCCATGAAAAAATTGCTTCTTTTTCAGACCATTGTAAGGGAGGTAGGACATTCATCTCTGCTGCCAGTAACCAGGATTTGATTTCCAATTCCACAGTCAGAGGGTGCTCAGGGGAGGCAGGATCCTGTATCTAAGTGATTTGAGGAAAGGGTGTAAGGCCAGGTGCAGCAGTGGTAACCTCCAGGGAAAGACCAGAGTGGCACTGCTATTCATGTGCCTTAGGGAGAGCAGATGTTCACTTTTCTGAAGCAGTGGTGAATGACATAACTATTAACCTCTTTGTGCAAGAATTATGGACAAAGCTAAATATAAAGGGGGTTCAAAAGCCCAAAATCAGGGACAGGTTTTAAATACTGCTTATATAAACTTAGAAAGCTGCTAGAATAACATATTTTGCATTAGTATGTATTTTCTGAAAAATCTGAAATCTGAAACTCATCTATCATTATTTGATGACTTCAATCCTCAAAGATTTGCCCCCAGAAATAAAAATTTTATGAGGAACAGGCCAAAAATATGAATAACAATCTAGTCACTCTGTGAAATTCTGGCCAGCCGAGAGACTGGTCACATGATGTGACTATCACTGAGTGGTCTGTAATGGAGAGTTAAGGTTCACAGATATTAACAGCATCTGTACAATGCAGTGCCGGTACCTACTATCAGCTCTCTGTGGATAACCAAACCCCTGACAACCAATAAAGTTTTCCTCTCCAGAGCAGACTGACCCAGCTGATAAAGGGTCACCATTAGAGTATCAGCAAGCAGGGGAACACTTAGGATTGCTAAGTTTTCATTCAGATGACATACTAAATTACAAAACAAACTCAGCAAAACTAAGCAGCTTTGTCTTGGAGTTGATTAAAAATAGGTAGGAGCATATGAGGCAAAGTCACCAAAATGAGAGGTATGGGACTTTGCCACCATGGGAAATGTGTTCATTGATTTTATTTTGTCGTCTCACATATCATTCAAATGGAGATTGGTAATGTCATTTAGAACCTCCAAAAATTTATTTTATTTTCTAGGGGTTGTCCATGTTCTCACTTCAGACTGTTCTCGTTATCATGTACATACCTATTATTCGTCTGTTGCTTTCCCCGTAGTACTTCAGTGTTCCTGTCATACCTACCTTCTTTATTTCTCATGAGCATGCATACTGAGTTTTTAAGTTTATCTTTATGTGGTCCAGTTCTGTATGTGGTACACAAGACTGAAGTACTCAGAAATGTACACAATATTTTTGATGGGGTCACAGTATCTGCCAAAAGAGATGAATTGCAGCATCCTATTTTCTACTGATAATACCTTTTCCCATCTTACCTAATAGACTGACAGTCTTCATTCCTCGCTCTGCTAGTCTGTCAAGCGGTTGTTGGTGAGGCACTGATGGTACCATCTACATTAGCAGCAATGGCTGTGATGTGCCACTTGGAAGGCACAGGTTCTAAGAGTGGACATTAACTTGTTCTGCCATAGCTGCTACTTTTGTAAACTTTGCAGTAGCTTCCTGTACCCCAGCATTGCCTGCGTATCCTTAGATCATCTGATATTACCGCTGTAATGTGATTCTGTAGTTTTTATTTCCTGCTTATGCTTTTCTATCACCTGTGTATTGTTTTCTTTGATTCCACCTGCATTATTTTGTGGTTTTATGCTCTAAATTTGCCTTGCCATATTCAGTCTTTCTTCCAGCCATGGCAAGTTGCACGTCTTTCTGTTTACTTATTACTGCATACAAATGTTGTCGTAGTTGTATTTTCTCCTTTAAGACCCCCCTGCAATGACACATATAAAGTAATTTAAAATGGGTGGATATTATGCACTAATCCTTGTGGTACTCCATTGCTGCTAATGATCCCTTCTTTTACCCTGCTACATAGGACCTGCCAGAAGAGTGATTAATGTGCTTACATGGTTCAAAGTATCTTTAAGTCTTTCTTTCAAATTTGAATAAATGATTTTTTGTATCATTCCCGATAATATGGCTGGTTGACAATTTCCCATTTTTGTGTTTGCTCCTGTTATTATAAGGAAGATTTACATCTTTCCAAAAAAAGGGTAAAGATGGAATCATCTGTTCTCTCCTCAGTTCTTTATCACAATTAAATAAGAAGAATATATACTCCCAATGAGCTCCTATAACCTCCGGAAGTAAAACTGAAAGAAACAATACAGTACCAGAGAACAAAAGTCCTTCCAGGAGGCAGACAACAGCAATTTACAATGTAGTTCAAAGAATAATCCACAAAAACAGTCTTCAAAAACAGCTCCACAAGGAAAAACAGGAACACTCAATTCTGATAAAACACAGCACTGCTTTATTCGAACCAAACACAAGCGCTTTCACTACTGCTTCTTCAGGTGTAAGAAAAAAGCTAAAATAGCACCTGTTTAAATACCACACAACTAAGCACATGATCAATTAGTTTAAAGGCAACATGTCACAAAAAACTTGCCTAAAGGATAAAATACAAAAATACATTTAAAAACATACACACATAAATATATATAACTAAATGTATAAAGTGCATAAATAAGTATACATAAAAAATAATGAATAATAAATAAAACTAATAAAAACAGTTACCTACGTAATTTCCTTTTCTTTAATGTTGGCTTCATGGGCATACTATCATTCAAACCATGGCCAAATGTAGCCCTCAGCATAACAATCCACCTAGCTTCAAGTTCTTCAGTTCTTCCTCTGACATCACTAAACCTATCACTGACAATAGCTTTTGATATTACCATGAACTTGAAGCTATGGTTGGTACCTTTCTCTATAACATGTTTTGCTAGGGCATTAACCCTAGAGCCTTTGGCAATGTGATAAACATGTTCCCTGATTCACTCCTTTAACATCCTATCTGTTTTTCCAACATAACAACTTTGACACAGAGAGCACACCGCAAGATAAACAACATGCTTAGTATAGCAACTAGCACTAACCCTTATATCAAATATTCTTTTAGTGTCAGGATGTTGAAAGGAAACTCCCTCTAAAATGTAAGTGCACTGGTTGCATTTGCCACATGGTTTAGTACCACTAACTACATCATCCAACCCACATCTTTTAGGTATACACAACCTCCTCTTCAGATTTCTCTTGTTCTTAAAAGTAAACTGGGGCACTTCTCCTATTATGTCTTTCTAAACCGGATCTGTCAACAGTATATTCCAATGCTCATTAAACACGTTGGTGTACTTCCTAACATCTCTTGTGTTTGGTTCGAATAAAGCAGTGCTGTGTTTTATCAGAATTGAGTGTTCCTGTTTTTCCTTGTGGAGCTGTTTTTGAAGACTGTTTTTGTGGATTATTCTTTGAACTACATTGGAAATTGCTGTTGTCTGCCTCCTGGAAGGACTTTTGTTCTCTGGTACTTTATCACAATTAGTTTGGCCATCTTTATTTTTTAGATTTTTTGCAGGCACACTGTTCTTTAAAATAAAATATTTATTCTCTTGTCTTTGGCACTGTGACTGAATGGATAAGCAAAGTTTCCTTTTCTTCTCACAGGAGCATTGAGCAAAAGTGTTCACTTCATATCCTTGTGTTTTGGTGTCCATCTCTGTCCGCCATTCTCCATTTTATATTAAGCCTGATTCACTGTACTTCTGTCTGCCTTTGCTGCTTTGCATACATTTAAAAGTTTTTGCTTCCATTCTTCAGTACACAGAAATAACACCAAGAATTGTACAAATTAGTACTATAAGCAGTGATATACAGGGAGGAAGCAATTCAAAAACATAAGTAATGCAGCAACGTTATGGTAAAAATATCTTGGCATGCAATGTAGACATATGACTGCATACTGATATGGAAATGATTCTTCTGATATAAATGAGGAAGTGCAGTTATGCAAATGATGACATTAAAATAGAGGAGTGATTCAGAGATGTACAAAACAGATACACTGTGATATGGCGTTCACCTATTCTGAACACCTGGAAATGCTGGGGTACAGGAAGCTACTGCAAAGTTTACAAAAGTAGCAGCTATGGCAGAACAGGTTAATGTCCACTCTTAGAACCTGTGCCTGCAAAGTGGCACATCACAGCCATTGCTGCTAATGTAGATGGTACCATCAGTGCCTCGCCAACAACCGCTTGACAGACTAGCAGAGTGAGGACTATGTTACCTACATGTGGAATCAAAAGGGATGCATGGACTGCTCATCACTGTGGATCAGCTTTAACCATTCCAGTTACAGAGACCTTTCAGTGAGTTACAGGACATGTGTTAGGAATATCATTGGTATCTGCTTTGCATATTCTACACTGGTTCCTTGACATTATGCTAACACATAGAGAGGAGCATACATTGTTTGTCAAAGACTGTAGAGGAGAAAACCACCATGATGCTGACATTTTAGTAAAAAACTAAGAGCTCTCATAAAATCATCCAAAGCAAATTTCGAGAGAAAAATAGCTAAAGACTCAAAAGACAATCATAAGGCCTTCTTTAGCTATGTTAGAAACCTGGGAGGAAACTCCCAGATATGCTCAGAGCTAGTTCAAAATGATGTGAAGATTACTGATCCTACAGACATTGCCAACATACTGGCTGACAGGTTCAGTGCAAACTTCTCCCCTCCCCAAAAGGAGAGATATCTATACCAAACGATTGCAGCCCCCAAACATCTCCAGCGCCCAAGTGAGAACTGCTCTCTCCAAAGCAAAAACACAGCATCCATGGGACCTGATGGTGTCCCCGGCTGTGTGCTCCATGAACTCAATGAGGAATTAAACCCACAGCTAGGACAGCTGTTTAATCAAAGTCTTACCTCTGGATACATTCCAGGAGTGGCGCACTGCAACTGTGGTACCACTTCACAAAGCGGTGCCTCCACCGACCCTGGAAATTACCGCCCATTAGCTTGACAAGCCTTATCTGCAAAGCCATGGAGAGGATCATAATGGACCTCATAAATAAAGACATAGGGAATTTGCAGACTTTGGATCCAACCCAGTTTGGCTTTGTCAAAGGCAGATCATGCCTTTTAAACTTGGTTGACTTTTTGAAACAGTCACCAAAGCCATTGATGAGGGAAAGGCAGTCCATACAGCCTACCTCGATCTGGCTAAGGCCTTCGATACAATACCCCATTCGGGTATCATTGAAAAACTCATCAGCTTAAATGTCAACCCATACATCACAAGATGGGTTGCAAACTGGCTGAGTGACAGAACCCACAGGGTCAGAGCTGCTGGCGCCATGTCAGACTCAAAGCCTGTCACAAGTGGTGTCCCACAGGGCTCAGTCCTGGGCCCACTCTTGTTTGGCATCTACTTTTCCAAGTACAAGCAAACACAGGAGGGTTATGGCTGACAAAGTTTGCAGATGACTGCAAACTGGGCGCCATAGTAGAAAACACATCTGACACAGATATCCTTCAGAAGGGTCTCACAGAAACGGATAACTGGTGCCAGAGCCACGGCCTAAAGTTAAATGCCAAAAATGCATAGTCATACCCTTCGGGAAAAACAAGGTTACCCCTAGCTACCAAATAGGTGGCAATCCACTGAGCACAGAAGAAGTTATCAGGGACCTGGGGACCCAGGTTGATAGTAGTCTGTCATTCGACACCCATGTAGCTAAAGTAGTTAGGAAGACCTTCTACATTGCCCACCTTATCATGAAGGGATTCTCATCTAGATCAAGGGAGGTCATAGTCTCCCTTTACTCATCACTCATCAGACCAATGATTGAGTACAATGCCCCATTCGGAATGTATCTGACCCGACACTTGCAGCAGCTGGAGAGGCCACAAAAGTTCCTCACCAAAAGGATAAAGGGTCTCAAAATCTGTCCTATGCTGCCCGACTGAAAGAACTCCAGCTCTATTCAGTCGCTTACCGCTTGCTCAGAGGTGACCTTTGCCTAACATACAAGGCCATGTCAAACCCAGATTTGATGAATATGCTTCACCTCAAAAATCTAGATCCATCAGAGCCACAAGGCGGGAGACTTAAACCTTGACACGGCTATTAATAGGACGTGCTGGAGGGATAGATTCATCACCCAAAGACTCCCTATGCTGTGGAACAAAATCCCGGTACATGTGAGGCAGAGCACCTCGCTGGCCTTGTTCAAGAGAAATCTTGACCAATGGATGGGAGATCGCAGATATACCCCAGGGATTACCTCAGTGTCACTGCTCGACAGAGGCACAGAAAAATAATGGGTATAGTTCCCCATACTAAAGGGGTGGCCTAAGCCACAAAACGATGGGCTAGGCTTGTAAATGCCCTCGGGCAGATAGCCTAGTATGAACCTATGAACCTATGAACCTATGAAAGATGTACAGCAAGTTAGGGTGATAAAGGATAACAAAAGAAACATACTCACAAGCAAGGAGAGTGTGTTGAGCAAAAGGAAAGAGTACTTTGAGGGGCTGATAAATGAACAGAATGAGAGAGAGAGAAGGTTAGATGATGTGGGGATAGAGAATCAGGAAGTGTGATGGATTAGCAAGGAGAAAGTAAGGACAGATATGAAGAGGATAAAGAATGGAAAGGCTGTTGGTCCAGATGACATACCTGTGGAAGCATGGAAGTGTTCAGCAGAGATAGCAATGGAGTTTTTAACCAGATTGTTTAACAAAATATTGGAAAGTAAGAGGATGCCCGAGGAGTGGAGAAATGTGTTATTACCAATTTTTAAGAATAAGGGTGATGTGCAGAGCTGTAGTAACTACAGAGGAATAAAATTGATCAGCCAAAGCATGAGGTTATGGGACAGAGTAGTGGAAGCTAGGTTAAGATGGAAGGTGATTAGTGAGCAGCAGTATGGTTTCATGCCAGGAAAGAGCACTACAGATGCAATGTTTGCTATGAGGGTGTTGATGGAGAAGTATAGAGAAAGTCAGAAGGAGTTGCATTTTGTCTTTGTGGACTTAGAGAAAGCATATGACAGGGAGCCTAGAGAGCAGTTGTGGTATTGTATGAGAAAGTAGGCAATGGCAGAGAAGTATGTAAAATTGATACAGGATATGGACAAGGGCTGTGTGACACTGATGAGGTCTGCGGTAGGAGTGACAGATGCGTTCAAGGTGGAGGTGGGATTACATCAAGGATCAACTCTGAGCCCTTTCTTATTTACAATGGTGATGGACAGGTTGACAGACGAGATCAGACAGGAGTCCCTGTGGACTATGATGTTTGCGGATGACATTGTGATATGTAGTGAGAGTAGGGAACAAGTTGAGGAGACCCTGGAGAGGTGGAGATATACTCTAGATAGGAGAGGAATGAAGGACAGCAGGACTAAAACCGAATATATGTGTGTGAATGAGAAGGAGGATAGAGGAATGGTGAGGATGCATGGATCCACAGTTCAAAATAATGGTGAGTGTGGAAGAGAGGTGAAGAAGATAGTGCAGGCAGGGTGGAGTGGGTGGAGAAAAGTGACAGGAGCAATTTATGACAGACGGATATCAGTAAGAGTGAAAGGGAAGGTCTGCAAGATGGTAGTGAGACCAGCTATGTTATATAGGATCATAGGATCATAGGAGGTAACTAGGATATTGGCTCTGAGGCCCTTACAAGCCTAGCCAAGAATTTAGTCCATGTCCCAACAAGTTAGCACCTGATGCCATTGTCCAGGAGGGACACAGGTGGAATCCCAGGGGTGTATTTTCTGTTTCCCATCCAGTTGTCCAGGTTGCACTTGGACAGGGTGGTACTGATGAAAAACCCAGAGCTGGAGGTGGCAGAGTTAAAGATGTTAAGATTTGCATTGGGTGTGACCAGGATGGACAGGATTAGCAATGAGTATATTAGAAGATCAGCTCAGGTTGGATGGTTTGGCGACAAAGTCAGAGAGGCAAGATTGTGTTGGTTTGGACATGTGCTGAGGAGGGATGCTGGGTATATTGGGAGAAGGATGCTAAGGATGGAGCTGCTAGTTAAGAGGAAAAGAGGAAGGCCTTGGATAAGGTTTATAGATGTGTTGAGAGACAACATGCAGGTGGTTGGTGTGGCAGAGCAAGATGCAGAGGCCAGGAAGAAATGGAAACAGATGATCCACTGTGGTGACCTCTAATGGGAGCAGCCAAAAGAAAAAGAAGAAAGACAACTACCTCAGGAAACTATCACATAGATAATACATCCCCAAAAGAAGACCTAGTGGTCAGGGATCTGGGATCACATGTAAAAGCAATCTGGCCTCTGACCATTAGGGGTTTGCAGTAGTAAGGAAATAATTCTATATTGCACAACTTATAATCAAAGGTATGGTATCTAGGTCCAGAGATGTCATGGTCCCACTGTACTCAGCCCTTATCAGACCAATCATTGAATATAGTGCCCCTTTTGGTTTGTACCTGACCAGGTATATGCAACAACTTCACAGAGGTGGCTCACAAAAAGAATACATGAAATAAACAACATGTCCTTTATGGACCCCTTCAAAGCCTTATCCCTGTACTCAGACTACAACAGATTGCTGAGAAATGATCTATGCCTGGCCTACAAAGCATCCTCTGATTCTACTCTGATGGACCTGTTGCACATTTGCAAACAAGTAGCATCAGAATTACCCCATCAAGGGACATAAACCTCATCTGCAACATAAATAAGACATGCTGGAGAGAGAGGCATGTGTCTCAGAAACTACCCCTTCTCTGGAAAAGGCGTGCCATCCATGGGAAGTAGAGTTCTTCCCTAACCCATTTCAAGTGTAACTTGTACCAGTGAATGGGAATTGGAACTTTACCCCTGGTCTGGCACATATATCTCTAGTAGACAGAGGCAGACTATAAATGCTTGATCAACCATGCCCAAGGCTACATATACCCCTTAAAATAACCATAGGATATCAAAACTTATCAAATATATTTGTGAAGCATGGCTAGGTTTAAAAAGACCACCTGAGGTCGTTAGCCTAGTAATCACCTATGAACCTAAACAGGCAACAGTGGTATCCCATGTGAAACAGAAATGGGTGAATACATTGCACCACTGGAAAAAAGGCAATGTCTGGTCCACAACTATGGACATGATGCAGGCAGCATGGAATAAATGATGCCTGTATTATCATACCCAGGCTATGCAAGGCAGTACATGGACTAGCCACACTGTGTATTAGATATTATTTTACCCACAAAAGTTTTGGGGTGGGCAGGGGACAGTAATCAACACAGGGGAACACAGTGACAGGAGGCAGCAGTGCTACTGTATAGGCTAGGTTCATGGAAGTAGGATGTGGAAGACACACATTCTTGTAGCTGGTGTGGGGAGTCATGGACCATATTCTGCAGTGCTGGGCTGGAACTGCTGCATCAAAAACATTGGTGATGTATACTGCAGCAGCCTATGGCCCTAGGCTCTGTGCAGTCTGTAGTACGGATGATGTACATACACCCTCATGGAGTGTACCATGTCAGTAGTCAGCAGACATATTGTGCCCACAACCTGGATGATGACCATGAGTAGAAGTATTACTCTTTCTTCCCACAGAGAATTTTGATGGTGTTGTAAAACTACAGGAATTAAAGTATGCAGCCTGGTGAAATGCCCCAGGGTAGAGGGAGAGAAGTGTTTGCTGGCCACATATATTAGACCAACAGTGATTAGGTGTTGCAGCCTTTCTAGCCATAACCAATACTGTCTCAGTAACAGTCTGTGTTATATGGGTATGCCCAGCCTGTGAACATCCACATCACATCTAGACACATCCATGGGAAAAAGACAGCACTGTCTGCAGAGGCAGAGCAGAAGTGGTTACCATCTGCATCATATTCATCAGTGGTTACATTGCTAGCCATCTGGGACCTGAATAGCATTGCCTGCTCCCAGTCTTTGAATTCCACATCATTGCATGTACTTGATATCATCTCACAGTCTATCCAGCTATTATACATCACCACACAGGTCACACAGCACATTTACCATCTCCACAATGGCAGAGTAGCTTCTGTTTGTACTTGGATCATTAACCTGTACAGCTGTTGATTAATTCCAAGTGTGACATCTAGGTTATGGACAAATCTGGAATGGTTGCAGCACGGCAGATCCCCTATGCTTCTCCTGTACTGGGTATGGAAGAATGTCATAGATCATGTCTAGCACACAGATGCTATCTGGGCTGGAGATATCAGACGTACAAGATGTCTGCCAAACACTGTTGTGGCTGGAGGTTCAGCCTGTCTCTTCATATGCTCTTCATATGTGAGGGATTTATGTGACCCTTCCAATTTTAGTTTTGTTAACATATCCAATGGTCTTCAGACTGTGCCTTGTACATGATGTCATATTCATCAGCCACATGTGGCCTAATAGCATCAGACATGTGCTGCCCTGTTGTGCTGGAACATTCACCAGTAGAACCTGTGAAAACATAAAGATATAACATCTGTAGCATCATTGAAACAATTACCTACCCCCTGCCTATGTAGCAGGTATACTGGTAGATAACAGAATCCATGAATTACATATGGGCATATAAATACTTTGGTGGGCAGGGTGTTCCATTTGTAGACCAGGTATACCTTGAGAGCACACATGCAGACACCCTTGCTGAATACGTCCTGCTTCACATGTGGTGCACCATGCAATATGGCTTGTACATCCCATACAACACTCATGCAGTAATTGCCAACCCAGCACCCACTATGAGTTTCTGCTCTCCCTCCTCAGATGGGGACATCAGGAACTTCTCTCCTCCATCTCTATGAGCTGCTTCTGTGTTTGGTGTTCCTTCTTCTCCACTGATAGGCATGTCCTTGGCAATGTTCTGTACCTTGTATTTGGCATGTAGTAGCAAATGTGTTACCCTTCAGCAAGCCTGATCTAAACTCCTATTATGCTCAGCAACAGCATTGTTGGCCTGCCCCATGCCTTGCTGCACCTGGTCCCGAAAAATCTCGTGTGCATTGCTTTTGGTCAGGAAGCTCATGATGTGTGCGTGTGTGTGTGTGTGTGTGTGTGTGTGTGTGTGTGTGTGTGTGTGTGTGTGTGTGTATTTATAAGGCCTGCAGTAACACTATAGCCTCCTGGGTGGTGAACTTTTCCAGCCACTGCCTCTCCCATAAGTCCATGAAAAAATGTATGCAACTGTGGATTGCACACATTGACTATGTGTGTGCATAGGTGTCAACAGATATCCCATAGATCTGTATGCTGCATGGTGCCCACTTACCTGTCCAGTTGTTCTGTGACCATCCCCTCACTTTCAAATACAAACTGCAGGATAGGACATATTAACAAGTCACACCAACTTGCAGCAGCATATTTTACTCTGTATCACTGTGTGGCCTGCTCCTTCCAATGTGCATTGCCATGCCTCACCCCATGTATTGTGGTCACTGTCTTTGTGTAACATGTCCTGCTGTATGTGCATGTAGCCCCCTATGCTCCCTCATAACGAAGGAGATGATAGTGTCATGTCATGGTATTTCACTATGTTTGCATATCTGCATACATCAATTCCTTCATATTCATGTTCCTACCATCCATATTGTGTAAAGTGCAGGAGAAAATCACTAGGTGTCTTGCTTTCCTTCAGTATGTGTCTGTCAAAATTCAGTGTCATAATAGTAAACTTCCAATTCCACAATTTATTGTTTTAGTGAGGTCTTTCACAATATGCCTTCCCAGCTTTATGTTGTACTGATATGGGCCTCTTAGCATGGCAGTTATATTAATTAGGGAATTTATTGCATCTGTCACTGAATCATTCCCATATTGCACTGCACTATCCACACTGAGTGATGCTAGCTTGCTCATGTTTGCTCGGCCTGGGCTGGGGACACATTCATAGGTTCATAGGTTCATAGGTTCATACTAGGCTATCTGCCCGAGGGCATTTACAAGCCTAGCCCATCGTTTTGTGGCTTACGCCACCCCTTTAGTATGGGGAACTATACCCATTATTTTGCTGTGCCTCTGTCGAGCAGTGACACTGAGGTAATCCCTGGGGTATATCTGCGATCTCCCATCCATTGGTCAAGATTTCTCTTGAACAAGGCCAGCGAGGTGCTCTGCCTCACATGTACCGGGATTTTGTTCCACAGCATAGGGAGTCTTTGGGTGATGAATCTATCCCTCCAGCACGTCCTATTAATAGCCGTGTCGAGGTTTAAGTCTCCGCCCTTGTGGCTCTGATGGATCTAGATTTTTGAGGTGAAGCATATTCATCAAATCTGGGTTTGACATGGCCTTGTATGTTAGGCAAAGGTCACCTCTGAGCAAGCTGTGGCGACTGAATAGAGCTGGAGTTCTTTCAGTCGGGCAGCATAGGATAGATTTTGAGACCCTTTATCCTTTTGGTGAGGAACTTTTGTGGCCTCTCCAGCTGCTGCAAGTGTCGGGTCAGATACATTCCGAATGGGGCATTGTACTCAATCATTGGTCTGATGAGTGATGAGTAAAGGGAGACTATAACCTCCCTTGATCTAGATGAGAATCCCTTCATGATAAGGTGGGCAATGTAGAAGGTCTTCCTAACTACTTTAGCTACATGGGTGTCGAATGACAGACTACTATCAACCTGGGTCCCCAGGTCCCTGATAACTTCTTCTGTGCTCAGTGGATTGCCACCTATTTGGTAGCTAGGGGTAACCTTGTTTTTCCCGAAGGGTATGACTATGCATCTTTTGGCATTTAACTTTAGGCCGTGGCTCTGGCACCAGTTATCCGTTTCTGTGAGACCCTTCTGAAGGATATCTGTGTCAGATGTGTTTTCTACTATGGTGCCCAGTTTGCAGTCATCTGCAAACTTTGTCAGCCATAACCCTCCTGTGTTTGCTTGTACTTGGAAAAGTAGATGCCAAACAAGAGTGGGCCCAGGACTGAGCCCTGTGGGACACCACTTGTGACAGGCTTTGAGTCTGACATGGCGCCAGCAACTCTGACCCTGTGGGTTCTGTCACTCAGCCAGTTTGCAACCCATCTTGTGATGTATGGGTTAACATTTAAGCTGATGAGTTTTTCAATGATACCCGAGTGGGGTATTGTATCGAAGGCCTTAGCTAGATCGAGGTAGGCTGTATGGACTGCCTTTCCCTCATCAATGGCTTTGGTGACTGTTTCAAAAATCAACCAAGTTTAAAAGGCATGATCTGCCTTTGACAAAGCCAAACTGGGTTGGATCCAAAGTCTGCAAATTCCCTATGTCTTTATTTATGAGGTCCATTATGATCCCTCCATGGCTTTGCAGATAAGGCTTGTCAAGCTAATGGGCGGTAATTTCCAGGGTCGGTGGAGGCACCGCCTTTGTGAAGTGGGACCACAGTTGCAGTGCGCCACTCCTGGGTACGTATCCAGAGGTAAGACTTTGATTAAACAGCTGTCCTAGCTGTGGGTTTAATTCCTCATTGAGTTCATGGAGCACACAGCCGGGGACACCATCAGGTCCCATGGATGCTGTGTTTTTGCTTTGGAGAGAGCAGTTCTCACTTGGGCGCTGGAGATGTTTGGGGGCTGCAATCGTTTGGTATAGATATCTCTCCTTTTGGGGAGGGGAGAAGTTTGCACTGAACCTGTCAGCCAGTATGTTGGCAATGTCTGTAGGATCAGTAATCTTCACATCATTTTGAACTAGTTCTGAGCATATCTGGGAGTTTCCTCCTAGGTTTCTAACATAGCTAAAGAAGGCCTTATGATTGTCTTTTGAGTCTTTAGCTATTTTTCTCTCGAAATTTGCTTTGGATGATTTTATGAGAGCTCTTAGTTTTTACTTATAGTGATCAAGGGTGTCTTACCTTTTAAGGATTTTGCTCTATCTTGTAGTAGCTTCCTCCTTTTGTTGTAGAGTTTGTTTATGGCTGGGGTCCACCAGACTGGACGCTTGCCTTTGGTACAAAGAGTCTTTGTTTTGCTTGGGATTGCCTTATCCATGCAGTCCTGCAGGTGCTGGTAGAAGGCATTTGTAAGTGATTCAGCGGCTTGAGTACTGTTTTCCGCCGCTCGGGGCCTTAAAGGAGACCACACTAGTCTTTAGAAGTGTGAAGTCGGCTTTTGAGAAGTTCTTTACTGTGGTCTTTTTATTTCAGGTGGGGTGGGATGAGGACCTCCAGCGAGATTAGTTTGTGATCTGATCTCACCAGTGAGGGGTATACTTCGGTGTTGAACATTGTGCTCCCATGTTCGTGATGATGAGATCAAGTATGTTATCTCCTCTTGTGGGGCTGGTGACTAGTTGTTCCATGGCATTTGAGTTTATGAATTCCAGGAACTTTTGGGCTAGGGTGTTTGGGCTTGAGTAGTGTTCCCAGTCTATATTTGGGTAATTGAAGTCACCTAGTATGATGGTGTTTGGTGATACATTTATCCCTCTAGTGTTTTCAGGAAGGCCATGTGAGGTTCCTGAGTTTGTGAGGGTGGCCTGTAACATGCTACAATTTGCAGAGCAGTCTTGCCTACGGTTAATTGCACCTGGATGGTCTCCGATGCATCATGCGTTGCCACCAGTCTTGAGGTGTGGGTGTCCTTGATGAATATGGATACCCCCCCTCCTTTCTTGGTATTTTCCTGATTTTGGGGCCGGAACGCATGATATGAGGTAAAACCTGATAGCGCTGGGGTGCTCTCAGGAGCCTTGAACCAGGTTTCTGTCACAGCACAGACATCGATGTTCTCCATACTGAGAAGGGCCTCGAGTGCGTGCATTTTGAGATTTAGACTTCTGGCATTGAGCAGCATTACCCTTAGTTTTTTCCTTTTGTGTTCTAGGGTGGTAGGTTTAGAATTTGAGCCTTGCCTAAAAAAGGCACTATGGGGGTGGCAAGAGCCTTTGCCAATATCCGGAATCCCAGGGGTGACAGGTGCAAGCCGTCCCTTGCGAAGCAGCGTGGCTTGTCCAGCATGTCATCCCAGGCAGACAGATACTGGATCCCCTTTGAATGACACCAGTGTTTAAGCCAATTGTTAAAGCTGATCATCTTATCTCTGTATTGTGGCATCATTCTTGGTGAAGGTAGGATACTGCTCAAGGTCAGGGTCATACCTGCCTGGGCTACATAATCAGAGAGCTCCTCAATGTCTCTTTTCATGTAGTCCAAGGAGGTACGTCTCAGGTCGTTTACACCAGCGTGGACAATGACTGAGTCGTATTTGTACCTGCTGTTGAGAGACCTGAGTGCTTGGGTTATGTGGCGGATTCTAGCGCCCGACAGACAGCTTACTGTGACCTTCTCCTTACTCAGTCTGGTGAGCGGGACGTCAGTGTGTCTGACTATGGAGTCACCAATGACTAGTGTGTCTGGCATTGTGTTTGGCCTTAAGGGCTGTGACTGTTTGACACTCTGACTGTGAGGTCTATGTGTTGCAGGTGTTGTGTTCTGAGGTGGTGGTTGTTTGGGTGTCTGCTTTGGTGGCCTCTGCTGTTTTGGTAGATTTTTGATCAGAGCCTCCGAGTATGTCTTTGTGTGTTTATGTGTATGATTTGAGGTTGTAGTGGTACTATGTGAGACTGGGTCTATAGTGTGTGTGGTAACCTTCTCCTCCTGACTGGTCTTGCCAGTCCTATGTTGAGAGAGCTCAGCCTCCAGTTTGGCCGTATAGTTGCATCTCTCGCATGTATTTGTGTTTTGTGGGAGGAGGAGAGGGTTGTCTGTGTACATGAGGCAATTGTAACATTGCCTCAATATTCCCAGGTTCACCAGCTGAGCAGGAGAGGACACTAGCAACTGATCCCTCGACATGCTAGAAGGATAGACAAAAAACTTTAAAAAAGATTCTGTGAAGCATCTAAAGTCATAGTTCCTTGTTGCTGTGGCTTTTAGTAGTGTCCCACTCCTATGCTGTGATGCACATCATGTGATGTCTACTTACTTTTTTCCCTGAGTGGTCCTGTGTCAGTGGGCATAGTTCCCACACCTGTTGGGAGCAGCATGGCGTCTCTGTAGTGTCAGAAGGAAAACAAAATGCCATCATCATCACTTATTGTGATGACCAGTGCAGATTTTGTTATAATGGCCTGTGGCAGCACCATTCTGACCTGCTTAGCCAATGGAAAGTGAAGGTCAGGGACAAAAAGACAGAGTTTTCCTGTAAGTATTATATTTTTACTGTTCTTTTAGAAGGGACACCACAGTACTGAGTTCTTCCTATGTTGTCTTGTAGCAGCCAAGGAATGGCAGAGATGTGTTGGAGAAGACAAGAGCACCTCTCCCAGCAATACAATGCATATGCCATGTGTACTACACTACTACAGTTTTACTGCTATCTGTAACATATATCTATACCAATGTCTTCTCTTGTTTTCATACCCAGTTGTCATGGTAGCAGATGAGCAGTGGTGGTCAAAACAGCATGTGCCAGCTAACTTCTATGGTGTGGGTGAGCCAGTGATCATCAGGCCTGACTCTCAGCAGAATGATGAAGATTACCTTGCTGAAGGCAACCTAGTGGGCTCACTGGTAGCCTCTGTGGCTATTACTCAGGAAGAGTTCAAATGATCCTCTTCTGATAGTGGCCCCAAGGGACCCTCTGTGGTCTCATCATGTCATTTGTGTAGGCTTGTGTAGGCTGGTGTCATGTGAAGAACACCAAGAGGTGGACTCTTGTCTAAAAGCCCTGGAATGTCACCTGGCATTGTTAGTTAAATTACACAGATAGTCGGCCCCACCCATCTGTCTATCAGAGGCATGGTCTGCACATAATGTCAGTCATAACGATGATTGATTTTTGTGTAGCTTGCCTTCTTGGCTGACTTGGAATCTGCCAGTCGCCCTGTCTTATTCCTTATCCATGTCTCTCCCTGCCCTGTGATTTCCCCATACTTTGTTGTCCAATCCTCCCTATCACCAAATGCCCAACCACCACCCTGTCTAAGTCTGTGCTTTATGTCTGTCTGTCTGCTGCTGCAACTTTCCCTTCTCCAGATGTCCTCCCAGAAACATTCTTCAGCTATCCTTTGTCTTGTATGAAAAATGAAGGCATTACACACACACACACACACACACACACACACACACACACACACACACACACACACACACACACACAAAAAGTATGCCTTTCTTTCCTTCACCTGTCATTCCTTATGGTTCCCTTTGTGTGTTTCCTATCTGTTTCTATTCCCCCTTTTCCAACCATCATATTGTTCCCCTTTCCTCACCATTTACATGATGAACGGGGTTGGCACTTTACTGTGCTGGCATTCCTTGGGCTGTCTGACACTGTGCATATGAAGGTGATGTGCTGATTCATAGCACATGATGTTGGGCACATTTGGTCCCATTTTCTTGTGACTTTGAATACTCCAATCACATGCATTTTGCCAGCATAACTTCTTAATGACATCCTTCAAATGCTACGTGTTTCCATAACTTGACTCCACTAATTTACTATGCACTCCTTTTCTCAGAGTACCAACATTGTGCAAGCTGTGATACATATATGGACAGCTATAGGTCATTCTGTGTGACAGGATGCTTGATATTTAGTGCTGCATAGCTAAAAAGCAGTTGTCTGTGAATCCCAGTCCTTATTTGAGAACTAATATCTTTTATTTTTTTTTCTTTAAATGTACATGGCAACAGTCTTTATGTGCTCCTGTGTTTTTTTTTGTTTTTACATCATGCTCTTGACTGTTTGCAAGAACTTTTCTGAAACATTGACACAAGTTTTTCAAGGCAGGATTGTTCTTTTGATGTTTTGCTAATTGGCTAAGCCCACTATGCACAGCTTCATTTTTTTTTTGAGTAGTCTAGGTGTCATATGTTAGGATTTTTCCTCAACTGTCTCAGATTTCATAGTATATCCCTGACTTTGCCTTATATTTTTGCCATGCCCCTCAGATTTATTTTAAATTTTCTGGTTAATCATTTAAGAATTATAGCCTGTCAGTAATGACAGTCATTAGAGTTTCATATTTCTTACTGCTCAAAAATGGATGTTGATGCAAAACCTGTTATATTCATTTTTTTCAATGAATTATACTTAATATTTACAACTTTTCACTGATTTTGGATCATTGTTCTCCCATGGTTAGATGTCTTATGGTTTTCATTATTGCCTGCTTAGTATTGCTCCTGTGTTCCTGTGTTCCTAAAAAAGTTGTGAGGTATGTCTGCAAGTGAAACTGAGTTCTACAGGACAAAGCTTTTTTCAGCTCATAGCTTTTATCCTCAGTTATATTACCGCCGTAAAATCCAGAACCAGACATTTTGACTGGTTGACTCTGTCATTAAATTGAATCATACGTTTGTCAGTCATTTGTTTCCAATGGCTGCCAGCGTCCAAATTTCAGTGTTCTTTTTTTTGAACAAGAAACATCTTTATTAAATTATCAAGTATGACATAGGCAATCTTACATTTATATAAATGAAAACAAGCTATGCCAACACAATCTCAGTTGCAAACATTACACATTAGAAACCATGCCGACACAACTCTAGCTTGCAACCATTATACATCACTTATAATATATCCAATCACTGTCAATCAACCATTACATAGCTCACATTACATAGCCTTCTTTGAAACCTTGTTCTTCCTCTGCATGTATTGATCCCACACTTCCCACTTTTTCCTATGTAATTTGTTCCTACCCTTTTGTAACGATCCCAAATCCAGATGTTTTATCTATGTTACTATCTTCACTACTTCTAGAAAAGTCAGTTTAGACTTTGATTTCCATTTTCAAGTAATTGCTTTTCTGGCAGCCATCATAATTAGACTCAGCAAGGCCTTACTATGTCTATGCATTTCCGATTCTGTATCATAGCTCAGAAAATCATTTCCTTAGTTACACCAATTTGATTGGGCAGCCACGGTGGTGCAGCGGTTAGCACTGTTGCCTCACAGCAAGAGGTTCTCCAGTTCAATTCTCGGCTGGGGTGCCTTCTGTGTGGAGTCTGCATGTCCTCCCTGTGGTTGCGTGGGTTTCCTCCGGGTGCTCCTGTTTCCTCCCACATCTCAAAGACATGCTGTAGGTGGATTGGATACTCTAAATTGGCCCTAGGTGTGAGTGCGTGTGTGTGTGTGCCTTCTGTGGAAGGTTGGGAGCTGGGCTGGCAACTTGACACCATAAAACTACACTGCCAATCATGAGCGGACAGGTGATCCGCTGTGGCAAACCCTAACTGGAAAAAGCCAGAAGAAGAAGTTACACCAATTCGATCACTCAGCATCTCCAACACAGTAGTCTGCAGGGAATCTTTAAAGTCTGCCAACTTATTATACTCCCAGAAAATATGTTCCCAGTTGCCTCTTTCTTCCCCAAAACACCTCCAACATTTGCTGTCTACCCAAGGAATAATTCTTTGGAAACTACTTGGGATATAAAAATATCCATGCATGCTTTCAAGTAAAGATTCTACTTTGTTGCATATTTGTGAGACACACATATATCCCCTGCATTGTTTCTTTGTGAATTGCTTATCTAATCTCTTTTCCCAACCCTTTCTAACCTTCTCTGATTGATTCTCATAGTTATCATGCAATATTTTATATGCTCTACTAATTATTCCTTTCCTAATGGTAACTTTTGTTCTAGATTCTACTAAAAACTTTAACAGTGCTGGTCTTTCATTTAGGAGCCCCTATTCTTTCTCTTTGCTTATACTCTGACATTAATCCTTGATAGGGAAGGCAATCTCTAACCTGCAGTCCAAATACGTTCTTGGTGTCTTCACATTCAATTAGCTTTCCCTGTCTCGTTATTTGCTCCCAATACCTTGGTTTCTTTGCCAGTTTTCTCCAATAAATACCAGCCCCCTCTTACTATTGACTGTATCCCTAATTGCAGTCATCCCTATTGGCAGAATCTCCTTTCTCCATTCCCGTGTTGGCTTAGTTCGTAGCATACTTTCTGCTACTTTATGGATATAATATTTTGTATGATTATTGTTATTCTCCTTAAAGGTCTGCATCCAGAATCCCAGTCTCTCCTTGTTTCTTAAGCTTCCCCCCTGTTTCATCATCACCTTTTCCACTTTGCATTATAGTTTTCTGCTTGTGTTATGCATAGGACACTTAACTATGGTGCTCTGAAATACCTCTTCAAATCCGGTAATCCCAATCCACCCTGTTCTATTGGAAGAAAGAATACGCTTATCCCACTTGATTCTTGTCATCTTCCCCTCCCGGATAAAATCTTTCAGCTCTTTATTAATTGCTATCTACAACTTCTTCTCTGGTAGATAAAAATATGCCTGACCTGTGTATAAGATTAAAAGGACTAAAAACATTTTAACTGCTTGTATCTTACTATCGATATCCATATAAACAGAGCAATTCTTGTATTATCTTTTCTTTAGCTTCTTCCCAGATATCCTTAGCTGCCACATCAGAATCATTTTTAATCCATACTCCTAAATACTTCATTTTATCCTGTCCCCATAAGTATGGATATTGCTGAACTGATTTGTGTGTGGGGCATAGTTTACTGCTATTGCCTTTGTTTTAGCTTCATTAATTTTGTATCCTGAAAAGATTTGAAACTGTCTCAGTATGTTCCACAGCACTGTAATGTCCCTTTCAGGTTTTGTCAGGTATAAAATAATATCATCTGCAAACAGAGCCAGCTTTTCTTGACTACCATACCAATTATATCCTTGAATTTCTGAGTTCTTTATTTTCTTCGCCTGTGGTTGTAAATATAATGCAAATAACAAAGGGGAGAGAGGACATTCCTGTCTCATTCCTCCGCTCAAGCAGAGATTATCAGAGAGTACCCCACCCACTCTAATTTTTGCCTCCGATCCCTTGTAAATCCTCCTAGTTAACCTTATAATTTTATCAGGGAATGCAAATGCTTCCATTGCTCTGCTCACAAAGTCCTAGCTTACTCTGTCAAATGCTTTCTTTGCATCAAGATCCAACAACAACAGTGTTATTGTCTTACTTTCTGCTTCCCTCTGTGTCATCAGTGTTATGTTAATGTTGTCAAATGTTTGCCACCCCTCCACAAAACCACATTGATCCATAATCTATCAATTTTGGCATCACCTTTGCCATTCTTTTAGCCATTACAGACATAAACACTTTATAATCATGGCTTGGTATTGAAATGGGACTGTATGAAGCTGGATCTGATGGACCTTTACCTTCTTTAGGTATTACAGCTACCACTGCTTTCTTCCAGGATGTTGGTACTTCTTCTCCCCTTAAAATAATGTTAAACAAAACCTTCCAGATCTTTATCAGATTTTCCCCTCCTAGCTTCCAAACTTCCACAAGAATACTATCTATTCTTGGGGACTTTTCTGTAGATTGGTTATATATCACCATTTTTATCTCATCTCCTCCTATCCTAACTGTTAGTAATTGAGCCTCCTCTACCTCTAACCTTGGCATATTTAATTTTTCTATAAACCTTTCCATTTGTACCTTTTTCCTTGATTTCCATATTTCTCTACTTTGTACAGACATTTATAGCATTGCCAAAATATCTCTAATCTTTTTGCAGGATCCCTTGTTATCTTCCTTGTTATAGGCTTCCTAAGCTTGGTAACAGCCTTTCTACTTTCTGTTGCCTGAGTCATTGTGCTAAACATTTTTGTGCTCTAGAGTTAACAAAAAACATTTACTTCACAGCAGTCTTTCCAAACGTATGCACATTACTGAGGTAATCCCTTAAATCCCTTATTTTCTGTTTAGCATTTTGCTGTTGCTTTTCTTCTTGCTCTGTGAGATTCACCCTATTCTGCAATACTTTAACATTTCAATCTCTCTAAATACTTCATGTTACTTCTTAACCGTATATCCCTTTCTTTTATTTCAACACTATTTTTTACACTCCACTTTAATTTTGTCCCATTCCCTAGCTATATTTTCAGAAGAAATTTCTATCTTCTCTAATAGCTCCTGAATAATTTCTACTACCCATTCCTTCAATTCCTGTCTTTTCAACAGATATGTGGGAAATCATCAGTGTCTCATTTTTATTCCATTACCGATTTTTTATTTTATTTATTAATGGTTCATGATCTGAAATAATTACTGGGTGCATATCAAGACCTTCAATTAACTGCACATATTCCTGTGAAATATAAATTCTGTGTAACCTAGCCCGGTTTGTATCTTGGGGAATAATATGTAAATTCACTCCGAACTCCTTGTACTGAATTCACATCTTCCATGCCAAATATTTTCATATATTTCTTTAAAAATCTACCCTCCTTTGTTATATTTTCCCTTCTGGAACCCCCAGACACATTGTCACTATTGCAAATCAAATTCCGGTCCCTACCTCCAGTATAAGTAAATTTCTGTGTTCTTATCCCTGTATGACATCAGATTCAAGGCTATGTCCTTTCTTCAGACAATTCAGCACCTGCTAACGACCAGTCTCCAGCAGTGCATCAGCAGCAGTGTGTCTCTAAGCCGTTTGGTTAGGTTTAAATCACGCACATTAAGGATGCATATTTCCCCATTCATTAACACAAAAAGATTCCTTTAGTAACATTCTTATCTGTGTCTTTTCCTTCAGCAGAAAGTCTCTTTTGAAACTCTTTCATTACTGAGCCACAATTTTCAGGCTCCAGTGTGAACCACACACTTTCCTGTAAACTCTAACACATTGTGCTTGCATTTCTATTATGCTTTTTCATGACTTAGTTCCATGAATGGCTTTATTTCAGAATATTGTTCTTCTGACAAAAGTATTTAGTGTCAGCAGTTTTTTTTGTCAAGATTGGGGCCACAATGGCAGTCATTGCCTTCCATTTTTCTGCTGCACTCAGACCCATTTTCAATGGAGGCCCAGGGAGAAAAGCTCCATTAGAGTTACAAAAATACAATCAAGACAGAGGTTAATACAATTTGATTTCTTTAGATGCATTATACAATATTATACAACGACCCCCCATTAATATTCCAAAACGTGCATGCTGATTGGTCACTGTGCACATTGTAAATCAGACTTATAATAATGGAAAAAGGTCCGGTCTCCCGGACTTTTTCCCATTAGTATAAGTCTTTTTTTAAAGCAACAGAAAACGCAAGATCTCCGTTGGTTTTCAGACACTGTCTCGCTATGTTAAAGGAGTTTAACATAGTGAGACAGCTTTAAAAAAGTTACGGAGATCTTCCTTTCTCCATTGCTTTTTTTAAAGCTGTCTCGCTATGTTAAACTCCTTTAACATAGCGAGACACTTTGTAAAAAGCAACAGAGATCTCCGTTGCTTTTTTTAAAGCTGTCTCGCTATGTTAAACTAATTTAACATAGCAAGACACTGTAAAAAGCAACGGAGATCTTGCTTTCTCCATTGCTTCCACCCACAGCTCTGATGTACTGCGTAAGCATACGCAGTCGCAGTACATCATAACTGCCGCAGAATACCAGACAGCTGCGGAAGGGCAGCAAGGAGGCATTATACAATGCCATTATTTAAGAAAAGTAATTATTTTTTTTCTTAAATAATGTCATTGTATAATATCAATAACCCACTTCTGAGTGTGGGTAATGTTGGATTTACATATATAGCAATAGTATACAGGTATAACTATAAATATGATTTATTTACATTTACAGGATATAATATGATAGCTGGAGAGTTAGGGTTTGGTGATAGTCTAGAGATCTAAAAGAGTGAAAGTCTGTCAGGGTACAAACAAGAACAGATCTAGGATGAGTTCAGGTGCTGTTTTATGTTGTGCTTAAAGCATACCTCTCAACCTCTTAAAGCAAAACATCTGGACAGAGTCATAAATAAAAGTGGGATAAAGGCCCAAAAATAGAGACAATTTTTAAATATTGCTCTTACAAACTTAGAAAGCTGATAGAATAACAGGTTTTGCATTAGCATTAATTTTCTGAAGGATATGAAGCCTGAAACTCAAATGTCTGTCATTATTTTCTAACTTCGCTCTTTAATGATTTGCTATTAATTTGCCAGAAAACCACAATTTTATGAAAAACGGACCAAAAATATGAGGCAAAAATCTGGACATTCTGCAAAAATCTGTAGAGATGAGAGGTATGGTACAAATCTGTAGATGAGAGGTATGGTACAACTGTCATATTTTAGTGGGATAGAAAGGGAGTTCAACAGTCTGATGACATAGGATGAATATAGTGTATTACGGGATTTAGAGGTTATTAGTAGGCTCTGATTACCTGAGCAATAGGCAATGTGGTGAGGAGTAGCTCTTGAGAATGTTTTCTAGAGAAGGGCATGTGTGTGGTTTGTGCACTATTTTGTGGGAAATTTGAAGAGAATGCAATTCTGTGTAGTTTGACCTGTTGTTTACATCAATTTTTAAGTTGTCTAAACATGTGCCACTTTTGTTGTGATCTATGTTTATACCATAACTTCCAAATTTTGTCTCTATTTAGCATGAGCTGTTTGGTTTCTTTGTTGAGCCACGGAGAAGGCTTGCCTTTGGTTCTTTTTGTTCATATTGGAGCTAAGTAATTTAGTATGTTAAGGAATGTCTTATTGAAATGGGTAACAACATCTTCTAGTGGTAGGATTTTTAGAATATTCCAGATGAGTTGGGAGAGGTAGTTTATAAAGGTGTCTTTGTTAAAAGTGGAGAGTCTACGTATCTTTTTTATTACTGCATGTTTGAGGGTGTGATTACTTTGTCTTGTAATAAATGTGGGGAAATGGCCGCTGATGTTGTGTGGGAGACAACCAAAGGTATTTATGTTTGAGGGTGAGGTGGTAAGGATCCAGTCTAGTAGTGAATATCTCTTGCTGTGTTTGTTGATTCTAGTGGGTGAGGTGATTACTTGAGTGAAACTGAATAGGTTAATAGACAGGGCAGGGGAGTCAGTGTTTATAAGTAAATAGTTTATATTCACCCCTAAGTGTAATAGTTTATTTACATTTGTGGAAAACCATTGAAGAATGTCTTTGAGAATGGGAATGTTGTTTCCTGGGGGAATATATATGGCAGCAGTGCAAATAGTTTTCTGCCTGTTCAGGCGTACAAGGGTGATAGATATTCCTGTGTTAGGATAGTTGGGGTGACTCCATCGTATCCTGTGATGTTCAGTGTGTTTCTAAAAGGTATTGTACCCCCTCCAGCTTTTTTTGTGTATGCTATCATTTCGTATTATATTGTATCCTGGGGGAAGGATGTCTTCCTCTTTAGTGTTTGGTGTTAGCCAAGTTTCAGTGATAATTATAATGTCTGGGTTGGGTGCTGAAATGCATGCATGGAGATCTGGAAATTTGTTTCAGATACTTCTGATGTTTATATGCATTAATAGTAGGTTGTGGTTATGATTACTGGGTTGCATGTTGGTAATGCTGGGAAATGATGGGTTAGATGGGATTTGTTTTGTTTGAAGGGATGGTCCAAGGTTTGGGTAGATGTGTCCATAGAATGGGAGAGTGGAAGTACTATTTTTATATTTATCTCTTAGGTCTGATACTGATAATATGGATCTGGTAATTCTTTTTGATGTGCGTGTAACTGACAAGGATCTGTGTTTCTAATGGGCAGAAAAGTACAGTTTTGTACCTACCATAAATGTAGATGTTCGAGGATTCCCTTGCTGCAGTCCTGACAATTGGGTATAGTCCGCGTCCCAGTCGGCCCGAATACCAGAGTATAAGGCTGACGTCGGTCATGGCGCCTTAGACTGACGTCAGTACGTCAGGGTACTAATGCGCATGACCGACGCCATTTCCTCAGTCTTTTCTTGCCCCAGATGTCAGAAGACCCAAAAAGACAAGTCCCAAAAACAACCTGCACCAAAAAACATGTACAATATATACAGTAATATATATACATAAAATATAAGCATGTAAACTCACCTACACAACCACCCTGAAACACAGAGGGAAGGAGGGAGGTAAATTGGACTGCAGCAAGGGAATCCTCGAACATCTACATTTATGGTAGGTACAAAACTGTACTATGTTCTTCGTCTTCCCTTGCTGCAGTCCTGACAATTGGGTAGAATCCCAAAGCAGAGGTAAGGGAGGCTGGCAATTTATAAAGTAGCAGGAGCTGACAACATGCCTTGTAAAACAGCTGTGGCAAAACCAGCTCTAGTCTTAGAGTATATAGGCAGGTGATAATGCCTAGAGAAAGTATGCACTGAACTCCAAGTAGCTGCTTCCAGAATATCCTTAGTTGCCACCCCTTAGAAATGCTGTTGAAGTGGCAGTAGCCCTAGTGGAATGAGGCCTAATCCCAGCTGGAACCTCTTTGCCATGATGGGAATAACAAAATGCAATGCAAAAGCCAATCCACCTAGAAATAGTTTGTTTTGACACAGGCTTGCCCTGTGAACTTAAAGCAAAAGAAACAAGTAACTGCTGAGACTGCCTAAAATCTTTAGTCCTGCTCAAATAATAACGCAATTGCCTGTGTACATCTAAAGTGTGCAAAATCTTTTCCCCTTTATTTTGAGGATCTGCAAAAACGTAGGCAAATGAATAGTTTGGTTTAAAGCCACACTAGAAACCACCTTAGGCATAAAGGAAGGATTAGTACGTAATGATACCCTGTCCTTATGGAAAATCAAAAGGGCTCTACTGCCATAAGGGCCTGCAACTCAGATACCCTTCTTGCAGAAGTAATAGCCAACAGAAAAGCAGTCTTCCATGACAAATATTTCAATTCAGCAGTAGCTGCAGGCTCAAAAGGTTGTAGAGTAAGTTTTTCCAACACAAAATTGAGATCCCAAGCAGGAGTAGGAGCTCTACGTGGGGGTCTTATATTCTTTGCCCCTCTAAGAAACTGCTTGAACAAAGGATGCGAAAACAAAGGTGGGTCACAGTCATAGTGAGCTGAAATTGCTGCAGCATGAATCTTTATGGAAGAGAAAGACAAACCTTTGTCTAATAATTCAGTAAGATATTGAAGAGCCACACTCAAATTAGGCTCTGAAATCTCCAAATTCTTTGCTGTACTCCAAAATAAAAATCTCTTCCATTTTTCTGCGTACACTCTCCTAGTACTAGGCCTTCTAGCTTCCATAATCACATTTAAAACTTGTTGAGGAAGCTGAGACCTGCCATGCTTCAACACAGAATATGCCAGGCTGTGAGATGAAGAGATTGAAGCTTGACATTGAGCAGATGACCGTCCTTCTGAGATAACAGATGAGGAATCAGAGGTAAAGGCCATGGAGGCTTCTTTACAAGACTCCTTAGAAGTGGGTACCAGTGTTGCCGAGGCCAATCTGGAGCTATCAAAATCATCCTTGGCCTGTCCTGTCTGACCTTTAGTAATACCTTTGGAAGAAGAGGTAGAGGTGGAAAGGCATAGACATGAAGGTTTTTCCAACTGAAAGACAGAGCATCCACTTTCCAAGCTGTGTGATGAAACCCCTTTGTGCAATACTTTGGCAGCTGGTGGTTTAGTGGAGAAGCGAACAGATCTATGTCTGGAGTTCCCCATGACACTGTCAATTTCTGAAATACATGAAGATCCAGTTTCCACTCGTGGGGATCCATGATTTGTCTGCTTAATACATCTGCTAGGGAGTTCTGTGCTCCTGGCAGAAACCTTGCCTGAAGAGTCAGTTGCAGGCTTAACGCAGTCTCCCATAAAATCATTGCTTGCCTGCATAGAGGATAAGAATGTGTTCCCCTTGCTTGTTGATGTACCACATGACAGTTGTGTTGTCTGTCAGAATCAACACCTGCCCTGGAAGAAGTAACTCCTTGAACGCCATCAATGCAAACTGGACTGCTAACATCTCCTTCATGTTGATATGTAGATGCTGTAGTCTGGCAGGCCACTTGTCTTGTATCCACTTTCCATTTAGATGAGCTCCCCAAGCAGTGTCCGAGGCATCTGTCGTTAAAATCTGACTCGCCTCTGGCCGGGTCACAGAGAGTCCCTTGTTTAGGTGACATTCCTGAGCCCACCACAAGAATTCCTTTTGAAGGCAAGGTATTATTTGAATGACAGTGTCCAAATCTTGGCAGTGCTGTGTCCATACATTTTGAGATACCATTGCAGCTTCCTCATATGCAGTTTGGCATTGGGAAGCACCAGAATACAAGATGCCATGAACCCTAATGCTTGAAGGACTGTCCTTGCAGTCAGCACGGACTGATGAGATAGTTGGTGGAAGTAAAGTGACAGACTCTTTTGTTTGTCCGGGGTTAAAAAGGCCATCTGGGCTGCTGTATTCAGTCTCACACCCAGAAAGCACATGTCTTGAGAGGGTACTAGACTGGACTTTATTTCGTTCACAGAATACCCTAGGCATCTTAGCACTGCTATGACATATTCCAGATGCTGTAGAAGGTGTTCCTTTTCTTGAGCCAGAATCAGGCAGTCGTCCAAGTAAGGATAAATTTGAATGCCTTGAAGCCTGAAGTAAGCTATCACTGGAGCCAGAACCTTTGTGAATACTCTGGGCGCAGTAGATAAGCCAAAGGGCAATGCAGAGAACTGATAATGAAAATCTCCAGTTCGAAACCGCAGATACTTTCTGCAACTTAGCCTTATGGGCACATGAAGGTAAGCTTCCTTGAGATCCAAAGTTACCATCCAGTGATCCTTGCCCAGCAGAGGTAACAGTTGCTGTAACGTCAACATCTTGAACTTGGGAATGTCCAGATAAGTGTTGAGGATAGATAAATCCAAAATTGGTCTCCACGTGTTCCCCTTCTTTGGTACTAGGAACAGGCGAGAATAAAATCCGAAGCCCCTTTCTGACACAGGGACTGGCTGAATAGCCCCTATCTGGAGTAACTGAAAAACTTGCTTGTGAGCCTCTTTTCTTTGTGGAGGAGGAACATCTGGCATGCCTTTGAAAGGGGGCATTGTGTGGAAATAAAATCTGTACCCGTGATGAATGATATCCAGCACCCATCTGTCTTGAGTGATTAAATCCCAATTTTCTTTGAAAAGAGACAATCTTCCTCCCAAAGGAGCTGCCAGACGAGAGTCCACTGGCAGCTGAAAAGGCAGGTCATTGGTTCTGCTTACAAAAGGACTGACCCTGCCCTCACCAGAAGTCTGAGCAGGTGAACTGTCTGATCTAGGCCTAAACGAACCTTGAGCCCTGCCCCTACCACGTCTAGACCTACCCCTAGACTGGGAACCATAAGCAGGATACGTCCACCCCTTAGCAGGCCAATTTCTACTAAACTTCGGAGGCTGCACCTGCAAAAAATCTTTAACAGTCTGCATAGACTTAGCTTTGTCCTCCATTTTCTTTAAAACTGCTTCCACAGGCGGTCCAAACAACACATCAGACTGTAAAGGAGCATCCAAAATCCTGGTCTTAACATGCTCAGCTAAATTCTGATCCTTCAACCATGCATGTCTGCGAAGAACAGAACTAGTAGCAGCCACCCTCGAGGAGGCCTGAACCGCATCAAAACCACACTGCAAAGAATGCTTACCCACTTGTGCAGACACATGAACCAAATCCAGCAATTCTTTACACTCAATACCTTCCGCCAAAGCATCCACCTTAGATTTCAATTGTGAAAGGAGATAATTCTGATATTTCAGCATATGAAATTGACAATTCAACGCCCTCATGGCTAGAGTGGAAGAAGTATATACTTTCTTACCCCACCTATCCAAAGCCCTTGCCTCTTTATCAGAGGGTACAGGATTTTTAACCACAGAAGCTTTAACACCTTTAGGCCCCTGAGAAACAGTTTCTGGGTCCGCCCTGGGACTCTTAAACAAATACTTATGAGCTTCGGGCACCCTATAATACCTATCAGGCTTAACAGGAGCAGGAGGCAAGGAATCAGGGTTCAGAGAAGCCTCTGCAAAAACATCCTCCACCACATTCAACACCGGAGGAATAGCTAAGGGCCTATGCTGGGGCAAAACAAGAATTCCCTAAGCCTTTTCTGGAGTCAGAGTAATCTTGGCCTTCCCATTTAAAGTGCTCCCTCATGGAGTGAAGAGTCTCTGAAAATGAAAAATCCTCAGGAGGAGAAGCTGAAGGAGTGGAATCATCCACATCAGAATCAGAATAAGTAGGAAACTCTTGCAAGTCTTCCACAGAAGACTCTGAAGCCTGTGAACACTGTTCAAAACTATCAAACTCCTGTTCCACCCTAGGCCTCTTATCAGGTGGGGGCATAGAACCTCTAATCAGAGTAATCAAATCTTCTGCCATTTTAAGCATATGTTTCTTAGGCACAGAGCCCGAAATGCTAGGAGAAGCCCCTACAGAAGCTGAACTGGGCCTTCCTCTAAAAGAAGCTTTGGCAACAGAAGGAGAGGCCCTAACTACCTTGGGAAGAGAGGGAAGAACAGTTGCCTGAGAAGCCCCCTCAGCCTGGCCTACCTCCTGAGAGGGCACATCCTGTAACAGTAAAGTATCTGCCTGGGACTCCATAGAGACTCCTGGCAAAACCTCTGGCTCCCCTGAGCCTTCTAAAGGACCGACGTCCGGGACTGCCGGTTCCTCACCCCTAGACTTCACTGTTTTGTCCTTGCGCTTCTTAGATGAAGCAGGCGTCGGAGTATCCGACGGCATAGTATAATTGCAACGCTTCCCAAACACTAACCTAGCACAATCAAGCCTCCTCTTAATAGTGCGCTTGTTAAATCTAGCACAAGAGCGGCAACCAACAACGTCGTGCTCAGGCCCTAAACAAGGTATACACAAAGTATGATAATCCCTATGCGGTATCTGCTTCCCACAAGAAATACAGTTATTCACTTTTTCTGACATCCGGTAAAATACTGAGGCAAGAAAAAACCAAAATGTTCTAACGGGTTACTTAGCCAACTCTGTATTCAGTCTGAAACTCCGGTTTCGGAAAATCTCAGAACGCCAACCTGCACTCGCAAAATTGCTTCTGCATCGGACCATGCGGCAAAAAAGACTGAGGAAATGGCGTCGGTCATGCGCATTAGTACCCTGACGTACTGACGTCAGTCTAAGGCGCCATGACCGACGTCAGCCTTATACTCTGGTATTCGGGCCGACTGGGACGCGGACTATACCCAATTGTCAGGACTGCAGCAAGGGAAGACGAAGAACATCTGTATGTTATTTGCAGTTGATGGGTGTTTGTTTGACTAGGAGTATAGAGATGGGGAAAATAGAGTCCATCTATCCACAACCCTTGCACATGGGATGAGGTGTCACTTCAACAGTGGCAATCCTATAGAGCCAAGATCTCCACTGCTGGGTGCTTATCCCTGACACAGTAGTTCTTCCACACCACACACTCACACCTATGGCCAATTTAGAGCGTTCAATCCACCTACTGCATGTCTTTGGAATGTAGGAGGAAACTGGAGCACCCAGAGGAAACCCACATAAACACAGGGAGGACATGCAGACTCCACATAGAAACCACTCCAGCTGAGAATCGAACCAAGAAACCTCTTGCTGTAAAGTGACAACACTAAGCATCGTGCTACTGTGGTGCTCTTTTGTGGAAAAAATGATAGACTTCTTTGAGGCAGTCTTGAGGCTATCGACTTCTTTGAGGCAGTCACCAAAGCCATCAAGGGTAAGGTGGTTCACACAGCCTATCTTGACCTCGCCAATGCTTTCAACACCATCCCCCATTTTGAAATTATAGCTAAACTCACTAAACTAGGTATAAATCCCTATGTCACAAGATGGGTTGCCAACTGGCTCACTGACAGAACCCACACTGTAAAATTTGCAGACTCCAAATCTGACCTCAAAGCAGTGACAAGTGGAGTACCACAGGGTTCCGTCCTGGGACCTCCCCTGTTTGGTATTTACTTCTCTGTAGTACAAGCTAAGACAGAAGGCCTCTAGCTAATGAAGTTCACAGATGACTGCAAACTAGGAGCCATAGTCAAGTCCCCAAATGATGTGGACATCCTACAAAAGGGCCTCACTGAGACAGATGCCTGATGTCAGAGCCATGGCCTCAAATTCAATGCCAAAAAGTGCAGTGTCATCCCCTTTGGTAAAAACTCTGTACCCATGAACTACCACATAGGCAGCAATCTACTTAACACCGAATGTGTGATGAGACCTTGGGACCCAGGTGGACAGTAGTCTCTCTTTTGATAGTCACATCGCCACAGTAGTCAGGAAGTCCTTCTGCGTGGCACACCTCATCATAAAAAGGTTCTCATCCAGGAAAAAAGAGGTCATTGTTCCCCTCTACTCGACACTAATTAGACCCATTATAGAGTACAACGCCCCTTTTGTAATGTACCTCACAAGACATCTGCAGCAACTGGAAAGGCCAGAGAAGTACCTCACAAAGAGGATTACTGGCCTCAAATAAATGCCCTACACTGACCGCCTCAAAAAACTCCAGCTTTACTCCGTAGCATATCGCCTACTCTGAGGTGATCTCTGCCTAACATATAAAGCTATGTCAAACCCAGAGCTGTTGGACATGCTACACCTAAAGAAATCCCAATCCCTTTGAGCTACATGCTCTAGGGACCTAAACCTTGTCACCACAATAAACAGGACTTGCTGGAGGGATAGATTCCTGTCCCAGCAACTTCCCATACTCTGGAACAGGCTACCCATCTATGTCAAGCAAATTTCTTCATTAGCAATCTTCAAGAAAAATCTTGATGAGTGGATGGAAAATAGGAAATACACCCTGGGGATCACTTCTGTGTCTCTGCTACGCAGTGGCACAGGAAAATAACTTTATTGGGTGGCGTAAGCCAGGGAACCTTGTTGGCTAGGCTTACATAGGCCCTTGGGCCGATGGGTCTATATTATATCATCGAACGCTTAAAAAAGCGAACGCTGATTGATCGACCTAATTTAAGCAAAAGCTTACAATCTTGAACTGTCAGAATAGCGATTTTTTTCCCAGGGAAAAAAAATGCTGATCCAAAACACATACACACAACACAAGCACACCAAACAAACAGAAATCCACACACATACACCTAAAATCTGATACCTAACCCTACACTAAACTATGCACACACCACTAACTACCCACTTACCTTAACCCAAACCCTAACCCTAAGGTCCGTCACTATCGCACACTCACCTCACCCGCTCCCTAACCCTAACTCACTTAAATCCGCCCTAATCCTCATGTCCACTCAATCGCACACACACCTAACCCGAGCCCTAACCCTAACTCACTTAAATCACCCTAACACTCACATCCACACAATCGCACACTTACCTGAATCCGACCGGTAACTTTCCACCATAACACTGAAAATACCGAAGCAACAGAAACGGACAACCAAATTCTTTCCCTAGGAAAAAATTTGAGTTTCTGCTGCTTCGATATTTTGCAGTTTTGCGAAAATAAGTTCGATCAATCAGCGTTCGCTTTTTTAAGCGTTCGAGGATATAATATAGACCCGGGCCGATAGCCTAGTACCTACCTATGAACCTACCTATGAACCTAAGGAGGGAAGTGGAGTGTGGTAGGTTGCGGCAATGGTGAGTATGCTTAGTGCAATTGTGAGAGTAGACCAGAGGAGTAATATATTGCACATAAGGTAGGGGAAGATAGAGTTAGCTGGCTGGAAGTTATATGCTATTATTTGTTGTAGGTGATTGGTAGAAATGAGTTATGTAGGCCTGTGATATGAGTTTGCAAGCTGAGGAGTTAGGCTAGTTGGATGGTTCAGTGAATTTGGTGGGATGTTGTGTTGTAGGGGGTGGAGGATAGAATGGGATAAGTTTAAATAAAATGGGTCTGGATGGGAATAGAGGTTAGGGTAGGGGTGTTTGAGAGGGTGAATGGGGTGGGCTGAAAAGGTGGGTACAGCTGTCAGTAGTGAAAAAACTCAGTCTGTAAGCCTGAAAATGATATAGGAATAGGCAATAAAATTGTATTGAAGTACAGAGGTGAAAGAAGAGATTTAAGTGTACAATGAGAATGCCAACTACAAAGGTGTGTGAGACTGGCAGTAGACATACCTCTCAACCTCTTAGTGCAAGAAATATGGACAGAGCTTGACAAAATGGGGATCAAAGGCTCAAAAGTATGGACAGATTTTAAATATTGCTCTTATAAACTTAGAAAGTTGATAGAATAACAGAGAACCTCTTGCTGCAAGAAATCTGAACAAAGCCAGAAAGAATGGGGGGACAAAGGCCCAAAAATAGGGATAGATTTTAAATATTGTTCCTATAAACCTAGAAAGTAGCTAGAATAAAATATGTTACATTATTACATATTTTCTGAATGATATAAAGTCTGAAACTCAAATGTTTGTCTTTATTTAGTATTATTTAATGACTTCAGTATTCAATAATTTACCAGAAAACCACAAATGTACGAGGAACAGACCAAAAATATGAGGCAAAAATCTGGACATTCTGCAAAATTCTGTACAGTTGCGAGGTATGATTAACATACATTTTCTGAAGGATTTGAAGTCTGAAACGCAAATGTATGTCATTATTTAGTGACTTCAATCCTCAGGTCATCTCAGTGATTTGTCCGAAAACCACAAATTTTATTAGGAACAGACAAAAAATATGAGACAAAAATCTGGACATTCTGTGAAAATCTGGACAGTTGAGAAGTACGTCTGTTTATTGGGACAGTTAGGAAAAAGAAAGTTAAGAAAAATGAGAAAATAACTTTTTCTTGATTACTTTTAAAGCTAATTACATTTAATGCTCAAAGTAGAAGTTTTGTCCATTAGTTAGTGAAAACTTCAGGGTATGGAAAAGGGAGAAAGCAAACCAACACAGAACTACCTATACAGGCAAGGAGGGAGAGTCACAAAAAGCAGTAGCGGGAAAGAGGAATTAATCCCTATGTCACTCGATGGGTTGCCAACTGGCTTACTGACAGAACCCACACTGGAAAAGTAGCCGACACCAAATCCAGTTCCAGACAAGTGACAAGTGGACTACCTCAGGGTTCAGTCCTGGGTCCGCTCTTGTTTGGCATCTACTTCTCTGAAGTACAGGCTAACACTAAGGGACTCTGGCTAAAAAAGTTTGCAGATGACTGCAAACTGGGAGCCATTATTGAATCCCCAGATGATGTGGATACTCTACAAAAGGGCCTTACAGAAACAGATGCTTGGTGCCAGAGCCATGGGCTCAAGCTCAATGCCAAGAAATGTATAGTTATCCCCTTTGGGAAAAAAACATGTTCCCGTGAATTACCACATAGGTGGCAGTACACTAAACACTGAAAGTGTGATAAGAGACTTAGGGACACAGGTGGACAGTGGTCTCACCTTTGATAACCACATCACCACAACAGTCAGGAAATCTTTCTATGTGGCACACCTCATCACGAAGGGCTTTTCATCCAGAAAAAAGGAGGTCATTGTTCCACATCTGCAACAACTGGAAAGGCCGCAGAAATACCTCACTAAAAGAATCACAGGCATAAAGCAGATGCCTTACGCTGAGCACCTTAATAAACTCCAGCTATACTTTGTCGCATATCGTCTACTCAGAGGCGATCTCTGCTTAACGTACAAGGCCATGTCAAACCCAGAGCTGTTGGACATGCTACACTTAAAGAAATCCCAATCCCTCAGAGCCACACACTCCAGGGATCTAAACCTTGTCATCACAATAAACAAAACATGCTGGCGTAATAGGTTCCTGACCCAGAGACTCCCCAGACTCTGGAATAGACTGCCCATACATGTCAAGAAGCGCGTCTCTTTGGCCCTCTTGAAAAGGAATCACCAGTTCAACTAATTAACAACCATTTTATACAGAATTTAAGCCAATTAAGCAATTAGATTAGTCCCATAATCTAAGCTTAAAGAAGAATACCAGCATTATTTCATAACTCCCCAATGGTGTATATATGTGCAAAAAAACATCATTGGGAAATTAAATAATAAATATATATAACATCTGTTTTTCTGTATAAAACTCTAAGATCCATTAAAAACATTTAAAACTGTTAATGTACCTTAGGGCATGTTTAAATGTGGATCATGTCAACAATGTAGACACATATGCATAGACAATAAAGTTACTATAAGAGAAAGGACTTACAATGTGAATGGTAGATTTAATTGTGAAACCAAGAGTGTTGTCTGTTTAGCTTGCTGTGATCAATGCGCAGCATTTTATATTGGTAAAACTGAGAGAAAAATAAACAGTCCAAAAACAGACCACTAAGTACTGATCAAGCAGAGAAGAGACATTAAACACGGTACCATTTTCAACACAGCGTGATTAGGATAACAGAATGAACAAGTACATTCCCACTGAATAAAATACAAGTTTTGTAATCATTTGTAAGGCTGGATAATGTATTTATTCTGCTGTAGTCTTTGGGGGGGGGGGGTCAGTACATAACTGTACTGAATAAAAGGCAAGTCTGCACACAGTTGCAGGGCTGGATGCTGTATTTATTCTATTGTAGACTCTGGAGTGGGGGATGGTGCAGTCCATGACTATACTTAATAAAAGACAAGTCTGGAAGCATTTGCAGGGCTGGATGCTGTATTTATTCTATTGTAGACTTTGGGTTGTGGGGTGCAGTCCACAATTATACTGAATAAATGAAAAGTCTGTACATGTTTGCAGAGCTGAATGCTGTATTTATTCTGCTGTAGTTTTTGGGGTGGGGGAGAGTGCAGTCCATGACTATACTGAATAAAATATGAATCTGTATGCATTTGCAGGGCTGGATACTATACTTATTTCACTGTAGTCTTTGAGGTGGGGTGTGCATTCAATGACTGTACATGTTTGCAGGCTGTATTTATTCTGCTGTAGTCTTTGGGGTGGGGTGTGTAGTCCACAGCTGTGTTGAATAAAAGACAAGTCTCTATGTGTCTGCAGGGCTAGATTCTGTATTTATTCTGATGTAGTTTTTAGGTTGGGGGTGCAGTCCACGACTATCTGGCTAGTGCAAGTGGCTGAGGGTGGACAGTGGTTTGGGGCTAACTCTCCAAAACAAACAAATTATCATTAACAGCTGAAAGCCTTGATTCCCTGTCCTAACTGCCAATCTTTGCTTGGTGGTCTCTGTATTCTAACAGTATGGAAGCAACTCCTACAATTATTTTAAAGAGGTTAACAAAGTGATTAAAGTTGTTTAAGAAAATTAACATAAACACAATGTAATAAATTTAAAAATAAAAAGAGAATAAGTTAAGAATTTCATTTATCTAGTATCCCTTGGTCCAATAGCTGTTTAAACATCAGCGACTCCTTAAAATGTGGGTTAAAGAAGTTATTCCCTAACTATGCATCCAAGCAACAAACAATGTGATTAAAGTTGTACAAGAAAGTTAGCATTAACACAATGTATTGCATTTAAAAATAAAAAAATTAGATAAGTCCATAATTTCACTTATCTAGTATCCATTGTCCTATAGCTGTCCAAACATCACTGACTCCTTAAAATGCGGGTTAAAGATGTCATTACCTAGCCATGCATCAAGTTATGCTTAAACAATGCAATAATTATTGAGATCCTGACACTACTTTGCAATCTGTTTCAAATTTCAGGGATAAACTGAGCAATATATTTCCCTGTCAAGAAGCTCTTACAAGTAGGTAGGTAGAAGTTAATGTCTTTATGTTGATGAGTAGATGGATTAAAAAAAATTGTGATTTAGAAGGGCTTGAAGAAAATATTCTTTGAAGGCTTTATATGCCAAAACTGCCTTACCTCTAAAATATCTATAATGAAAAGTATATAAATTAAGATTCTTATGCGTGTCTTGATAACTTAGATCCTTGCCAATGTGGATATGTCTAGAAAATGTCATTTGAACAGAGTCCAACTTTTTTAATTGACTACAATTATATAGTCAAAAGGTGTTGTTATACTGTAAGTCCTAAATTTCTAATTTCCCTAAAGCTAATATAATTTAAATGATTTTGAAATGTGAACTTATTAATTATTATACCAAGCTCATTGTAGTCATTGGTTACTTTCAGAGTGCTACCATTCAGAATCATCATCGTCTTTATTATCGGTCTACCAAAATAAATGATCTAACATTTATCAGTACTGAACTGGAGACCATAGTTAGAGACCCACTCAACAGATTCATGTAAAACTGTATTTATATCATTACCGTTATTATTGGAGACTGTAACAAAACCAGTTTTGCAGTCATCAGTGTATTTATTCACCCAGCAGGTACTACTTACTGGATTTCTTAAACAAAACAAATTAAATAAGAACGGGCCTAGCAGTGATCATTGTGATACACCACAAGTAACTGGCAGGTAATAAGATCTGACTCCTCTATCAGTGACACACTATCATCTACCAGTTATCAAGTTTAAGGTGCAGTTTATCAAGAATGCTTTGAAATTATATTCTAAGGATTTACATATGTATGGATAAGGATGCATACAGAATGCTTTAGCAAGGCCCACAAATGCAGCATTGACACTGAAACCAATATCAGTAGTCAATGTAAGATGATCATTGAACTCCACCAGATGTGTGAGAATGGATCTCCCTGCAGTGAATCTATGTTCATCCAGTGTCAATACTTTGAACTATGAACAAGGTCCTGGAAAAGTTTAAAGAGATATCTTTCAAAGCTTTTGCACAGTAATGAAATCAAACTAATTATTATTTAGTTTTTAATCTACATCTTATTACCCTGCATTAAATGTGGAGTTACTGAAGATTTTTACCATGATTTAGGCAGGAATGAGACCACTAAATAACAGTCCATTACAAACAGGGTATAGAATATGTATTAACCTATGTTGGGTGTTTGAAACTGAAATGCCTGAAATATTTCTAGGCCTCACAGAGGCATGTTCCCTATTTTTCTTAAAGAACAACAATACATGGATTGAGTTATTGATGAACAAGTGTCTCCAGAAGATAACACACTATGTTTAATAGCATTTAATGTAACTAAATATATATTAAAGCTAGGCAAAATATTGATTAAATACATTGGTAATGATTTTAGGCTATGATATTAATATATCTTTATGAACAATAGTAGTTATTAAATTGCTTCTTTTAGTTACATTATTGATTTTATTTATAATGCATTTTTGAGGGTGGGACCCCTTTTAGTCTTGTGTCAAATCTATTTTCTCATTGATTAAATATGACTTGAAATTGTTGATAATTTTATTGCAAATACTTTTATTACTATGGGTAGGGTGTTTTCTGTAGCATTTGAATACTTGTTTATTCTTTTTATATAATTAAATAAATATAAAATCCACCATCGTGGGTACTGATATTTATTTTTAGTAATACCACATTTGCAGGCAGTTCTTTCCAAGTGTTTCTGTAGTATATTTTCCAGTTTAGAATAGCCCGTATCAGTATTAGACTCAGTGGGGTGGGGTGTGCAGTCCACAACTATGCTAAATAAAAAACAAGCCTCTATGTGTTTACAGGGCTTTCTGGCATATACTCGTGCACAGTAGTTAGTAAAAAGAAAACAAAATGTCAGAGGGCAAAGTCGTGTTTTGAATACTTTGCTGTCCCAATAAAGTATTTGGACCCCAACTTTACCCTCTAGCATTTTGTTATCTTTTTAATGCATACATAGCCAGCAGCATACAGACTGAGATTACAATTATCACTTGTGAACACTCTATAATCATGTCAAAATTCTTTCCAGTAGGTTAGTAATTTAATTGAATAAGTAGCTGCCTTAACCGGTTGTTAAATAAGAATGCCTTAGTTAAACAGTAATCATTCAGTGTCTGTGATGGAAGTATTTCACCAAAAGCTACTTTAGTGTTGGTAGACTCAATTCAATTATGTACAGCACTTAGTTTTTCCTATGGTTTAAAGGAGTAAATAGAAAGTCATTAACTTCCCAGTGAATTAATATGTGTTTACAAGCAGGACTTTTGTCAGATTTAGATATATTTATAATGTTGATAAATTTCAGCCCAGACAAAGCAAATGTAGTTACTCTTAGCTTGTTTAACTCATTTACTTTTCTTTGAATAGGCTTAATATTGAATCAGTCAAAATTAGAACATCATTATTTGTAGAATATGAACTTGAAAGCTTTAATTTATTAATACTAATGTTTGAATTGTTAACCACAGAGTCACAATTAAAAAGATTATTGTTAGAATTACAGTCAGGAAGTTGTGAATCAGGGATGTTTACTAATCCACTCAAACCCCTCCTTTTCATTTTCTTATGTTTCAGGTAACACCTTCCCCATCTTTATCTGAACTGTTATCATGTTTGTGCTTTGTTGAATCACCTGTTATTCTAATAACTTCAGGGCATAAAACTGTATGAATATCATGATAATTTATAGAAAAAAGGGACAATAAAGTCATCTTTAAAATGATAGTCAAGGGGGGGGGGGTTGGCATCTGGATAGGATAGTAAGTCTATGTCCTCAGTATCAGAATGTATGTTGTGATTTAATGTATTGTGGCAACTGGACTTGTTGGTAACCTTTATTTTTATTTTATTTTATTTTTTTATTTTATTTATTTTACATTTGTTGACCGGGATAGTCCGACTGGGTATTTGTCCATTTTCAGTGGTGGCCCGGGAAGAAAAGCTCCACATACCAAAAAAGAGACAGTGCATACATTACTGAGTGATAAACTCAGGCAGACATATTTAGAAAAATATAGACAAAGAATACAGGCAGATATCAATATACACAATGTGCAGACTTACATCTGATTGGCAAAGACGTATCAGAAAATGTGAACATAGAATACAATCAGATCTCATAATTCACAATACTAGACATTCAAATGCTATGAGGCATACATACTTGGCTAAACAACAGGTTGGGTAGCAAGACATGTATTAGTGAAGTTGTTAGGTTTAGAACAAGAGCACAGCCAATGAGATGTGAGGTATTTTTGAGTTCTCTTTTAAATAGGGGTAGTGAGGTTTCCTTGGTGATGGTAGTAGGGAGTAGAATCCAGATTTTACAGGTTGAGTTGGCAAATATAGCATCGTTTACAGAGTTGTTGGACTTTTGGGTCAGTATCATATCAGCTGAGCATAATGGCCTGGGGACATTATTAGGGGTGAGAATATTTTTGAGGGCAGGGGTGTTATCAGGTTGATGGAGTATTTTATGTGCTACTATGAGCTGGTTGAACTGTAGATGGGTAGGATACTCTAGCCATCCCAGTGCTTTGAGGTTCTGGCAATGGTGGGTCCTAAAAGCCATGCCTGTAGCAAATCTGGCTATATGATTGTAACATCCTGATAATTTGCTGAGATCGGTTTTGGATAGGTTGGTTAGTACAGGGGAGGCATACATAAGGGTAGAGAGGAGGTGTGATCTTGCAATACCTACCCTAGCTAGGGGGGTGAGGAAAGGTTTGGCTCTGTACAGGGAGCCAAGTTTTTTTTGACTGACTTAATAGTGCGATTGACATGTTTATCAAATTTAAGGTTGTTGTCTATTATTACGCCTAGAAGCTTTGCATGGTCATCAGGGGAGATAATGGTGTCATTGCTAGATTTGATGTTGAAGGAAGGAGGAGGAATTCTATGGTTAGGGGAGAAAAGTAGTAGCTTGGTTTTGTTAGGATTTAGAAGCAGGCGGCAATTAGCTAGCCATGTTTCTACCGTGCTGAAAGTGGTCTGGGTGAGGGTTAGAAGTTGTGCAGGAGAAGAGGCGGAGCATATTAGCATTGAGTCATCTGCATATTGGATGCAGGTGGCTCCTGGGATAGTGGTGTGCAGATCACTGATAAAGACAGAGAAAAGAAGGGGACCTAGTATGGACCCTTGTGGGACACCTAGGGTTAGAGGAAGTTGGAATGACAGCTTGCTCTGCATTAAGACAGCCTGCTGTCTACCGTTTAGGTAGGAGTGAAACCACTGTATTGCGTGTTGGTCTAAACCGATGGTTTGTAGGGTATTGAGCAGTAGCTGATGGTTGACCATAACAAAAGCTTTTGAGAGATCTAGGAAGAGTGCTGAAGATAGTTTGTTGTTGTTATGATGAAGATTGATGACATTAGAGAAAGATAGAAAAGCCGTGGTGGTACTGTGGAATGGCCTAAAGCTGTGCTGAGAGTCGGCGAGCTTTCCTTTTTGAATAAGAAAGTGCATGATTTGTTTGTGGATGCATCTTTCCATTATTTTAGCTAGTGGTGAAAGAATGGCTATAGGTCTAAAGTTAGATAATTCTGTGGAACTTCCTCCTTTATGGAGAGGTATAACATGATATTTTCCATATTGCTGGGATGGATCCTTCTGAGATGGATCTGTTGATCGGAATAGAAATGGGAAGTGCTATGGCATCAGCTGCTTTTTGAAGGTATTCAGCTGGGAGATGGTCGGCAGCTAGTGTAGTAGGTTTTAGCTTTTTGAGTAAGGTCCGGATCAGGTTGGTAGGTACGGTTTGAAAGGTAAAGGTGGGTTGGGTGCTGGGTGGATCAGGGCTAGATGTGCCAGAGTTGGTGTTTGCGTCCGATGGAGTGAGATGGGTAGCTAGAGACTGGATAGTTTCAGTAAAGAAGGAGTTGAAGCTGTTTGCAATTTCAACAGGGGATTTATCAAGTGCAGCTGATGGGGTAGGAGTGGGGGAATTACCTGGGTGGAGAAGATTGTTAATACCAGCCCAGAACTTTTGAGGTTTTAGCTGATATTTTTGTTGTAGGAGGGTGTAGTGATTTTTTTTGTCTAGAATGACAGATTTTTTTGGTCTGGTTCCTTAGCTGCCGGTATCTTACTTGGTCCCTAGGGGCTTTGGTAACATGCCACCTGGCCCAGGCATTGTTTCCTTTCATTTTTTTAGTTTTCAAGGAAATATTACCTTGAAATGTTTTTTTTTTTTTTTCGCAGCCATAGTTAAGTTGCATTTAGTTAACTTAATTGTCCCTACTGATAAACTTGGGTGGATTTTATGATCTTGTAGATTTATCTTTGGCCATAGCTCTGCATTATCATTTATATAGTAAAATATGAAATTGTGCACAATGATAAACCATTTGTATAACAGCAATCCAAAGCATTATCAAAATTTTCATTGCAATATATTGCACAGTTGCTCAAACTTCATGTGGTTTTGACATGCAGGATTATTTTCACTGTTGGTTGTTTCTATAAAGATGTTATACTTTGTACATTGAGTCAGGAATTTATACTTGTGTAAATCTTCTAGGGTGTAGTTATTTAGTGTGTATAAATGATATAATGTGCATTTGCCATTGTCAGATTTTGACTTGGTGACTAGGACACATGAACTGGTGCTTAAGCACATCTCTGTAACTGTCAGCAGAAAATCTTGCTTGCATGTTATTTAAGTGTTGAATTGGTATTGAAGGTCTACTTAATAATGGGTGCTAACCCTAACACTAATGCTGCCTCTTCCCCCAACCCTAACCCAACACCTTTACATCATTAAAACCTTCCCGTAACACTGCCACTATACAAGACAGACTCAGATACACAAACATTCACAAACACACACAAGCAACATTACATCTAACCCCAACCTATCCCATACCCATACATTAAATATACAAACTAACATGCAAACTCACAACACCCATCCCAACCCTAACACTAACTGTCACACACACACGCACACACACACACACACACACACACACACACACACACACACACACACACACACACACACACACACACACACACAAACATACACATGCTCTCACCCCCAACCCCTCTTACCTATATTGACATATCCACCGTTCGACCATCCATAGCACTGACATTAAATCACACCCGTGCATTTATCGATCGAACGTACATTAGTAAAATGCAGGGGAACCATATCTACATCTATACATATAACTATCTGTCTGTACACACACACACGCACACACACACACACACACACACACACACACACACACACACACACACACACACACACAGCAGAATAAAATAACTAATAGGCATAGCTTTCTGAAAGCAACAAACATAGGTTAACAAATATATCATGATGTCAGCTATTTTAATCTTTTTTTAATGGTCTGCAACCTGACCTCTCCAGACATTTGTATCACAGAATCTTGTATCACAAATTGCATATTTATGTAACTGCAGCTCCACATTTCTATGTTGCTTCCTTCTGGAGTAGGGCTCTGAGGTAAATGGCAGTAATGTAGACTGCCCCTAGGTAAGGATGCAAAAGTGTTCCATACCTTGGATTCTAAAACAGAACATGCTTTATGGGCACAAGAAAAAGAATGATGGGAAATAATCAGCACTAAGAAGAAGTCCCGAGTGTACTGTCCTTGCTACTGATGTAGGGATATGTAAAGGTCCAGGTAGAAAAATATAAATTAGGATACCAGTTAGGAATTTGGTTCAAATATGAATGGACAGGCAGTCTCTTTTGAGAAGAATTATCAGAGATGCGCTTTTATTGGAGCTTCACCCATGAATTCACATATTTTGTTTTGAGTTGATTACAGCCTATGTTTATTTTGAGGCGATAGCAGATGTCTGCTCTAGTGCTGGAATTAGAAACTGCTTATCCAGTGTCCATCTTGCTTCATCAGTTAATAGAGTACTAACTTAGCAGCATATGTACCTTATTACTGTCTTTTATATACAAAATGAATAATGGGGCCAGTCAGGCTCATGGGTATTTAAAACTTTGAAGAAAATCACTCATGGCCCCTGTGACTTCCCCACTCTAGACCATTAATCAAGGAGCCTCAGTCCTCACCACTGACACTGGAAAGGGATGTTCACTTGCAATACAAATGGATACAGTCAGTATTTCCAGATGCAGACCTCTCTGCATCAAACACAATTATCCTTAAGAGCACACAGGGAACATGCTCAGTCTGGGGTCTGGATTTCTGCCTTTGTCTCTCCCCAGATCCCCAGTAAGGCTCCCCACTCACACAGCTGCAGAGTTAAGTCCTTAGCCGAGTGTCTAAGCCAAGTCCTCCAGCACCATCTCTGTGAAACCAGTGCTTTGTGCCCCTAGTACAAGTAGCTGACACACACAGTCTTTAAGATTTAAGTTTCACAAACACACCTGGGAAAGGCTGGCACAGACTACCCACTACTAACCTTTCCCAGATTCAGTGCCACCAGTCAGTTACTATAAGGCTGTTAAAAGGGTATCCAATTATACTGAGTGAATTTAATATTAATACAAATTGTAGTTTGACCAACAGTAAGGCTTCCAGGAGTTCATAGGTAGGTACTAGGCTATTGGCCCTGGGGCCTATACAAGCCCAGCCAAAAAAGTACCCTGGCTTTTGCCACCCAAGGAAATTATTTTCCTGTGCCACTGTCGAGCAGAGCCACTGAGGTGATCCCCGGGGTGAATTTCCTATTTCCCATCCAATCATCAAGATTTTTCTTGAAGAGTGCTAATGAGGAGCTTTGTTTGATATAGATAGGTAGTTTATTCCGGAGTATGGGAAGTCTCTGGGACAGGAATTTATCCCTCTGGCATGTTCTGTTTATTGTGGTGACAAGGTTTAGGTCCCTAGAGCGTGTATCTCAGAGGGATTGGGATTTCTTTAAGTGAAGCATGTCCAACAGCTCTGGGTTTGACATAGCTTTGTATGTTAGGCAGAGATCACCTCTATGCGACGGAGTAAAGCTGGAGTTATTGAGACGGTCTGCGTAGGGCATCTGTTTGAGGCCGGTAATCCTCTTTGTGAGGTATTTCTGCGGCCTTTCCAGTTGTTGTAGATGTCTTATGAGGTACATACCAAAAGGGGCATTGTACTCTATAATGGGTCTAATGAGTGATGAATAGAGGGGAACAATGACCTCTTTTTTTCTGGATGAGAAACCTTTTGTGATGAGGTGTGCCATGTAGAAGGATTTCCTGACTACTGTGGTGATGTGATTATCAAAGGAGAGACTACTGTCCACCTGTGTCCCAAGTTCTCTTATCACACTTTCGGTGTTAAGTATACTACCGCCTATGTTGTAGTTCATGGGTACAGAGTTTTTACCAAAGGGGATGACAGAGTTATCACCAAATAAATATATACAAACACTCTCAAAGCTTAAATATTTACTAAAATGACCAACCACAATGAAAAGTTTAAATATATTTAATAATAAATAATAAAAGAACACAAAATTACTAAATATCTATTTACAGTAAACACCAGAGTTTCAATCACAAGAAATATTAAAATAACACAGGTGGACCGGTTCACACAATTACAGAAAAACAATACTTAACTAATCTCACTATATTTTCCTAAGTAATCTAAAGAATACTATTCCCTAGTCCACTTACTAGAGGAAGGCAAGTTGAAGTAGGTGATGGATCCTTCTATGTTATGTTCCAGAAACAGAGTGCTCAGTTTGACTGAAAGATTTCTCAATATAATATCTAAATATGATTTCTAGGATAGCTTACATAATGACATCACATGTGGTCATCTGGCTCTGTTTCCCACACTATCACCAGCACTAGAAGCTGCCATGATTTTAGCACCTATCTGTTACTATACAGTCATAAAACAATTTCAAACCTCTACCTTCTAGAGTAGCAATTAGTTCACCCCAATGACAATGCAGGAAGCTTCCTAGTACAGATGTTTTGTTTCTGGCTGCATTCAAAACTGTGAGATAACATCTTTATGGCCTAGGTCCAATATTTCTCAAAGTTAGGTGGATTGCAATTAACATCTTCTCTTCTAGTATCCTCTGTTACAATATATACATTTAATTCAGTTACAATACAGCCAGTACCCACTTTTGGTACATTTTTAACAAAAGCAACTTTACAAATTCATTTTCAACACAAGCATCTGTACAAATCAGTTTGATATACAAATGACATATGCTACACATTCACTGCCCTACTTTTCCTTGCATGGCTGACAATACCTCAGATCATCACAGCTCCCAACAAAACACAGATTTTTTTTTTCTCAGAGTGACCTGAAGTCCCTGCTAACCTATGCCTATGCAAAGCTGTGCCAAACTGTCATTGAACTTTGCATAGATCAGTGTGGATAAGTGACCAAAGACCATGATGACCCTATTGTCAACATGTACCAGCTTATTTATACATGAAAGTTGTACTGTGAACATGATAAAGAGCAGGAGATGTAATATCACCTGCAGGTCCTTTGCCATACTTGAATTTTCTAGGAATAACTGTCAATCAATGGACAGCCCAAAGTTCCTATTTTGTAAGTAGATAGTAAACCAGTGGAATGTAGTAGGTATTAAACCATAGAGTGAAAATTCTGTTAATAGGCTCTGATGATTCATGGAGCTTAATGGTTCAGCTAAGTCCATAAATCTGTATGTTCAGCTATTTGTTTTGACTGAAAGTCATATTTATTGCGTGACAGGGGCAGTAGCAGTGCCAAGTCCTTTACTAAATTCATGTTGTTGTTCACCGAGCAAGCTATTCCTATATGAGTCTTGTGCTGCATTTATTTACTTCAGTATTTAAGTGCATAAACTCAATAGGATTGTGTAAAGGTTAGAATAAACAATGTAAAATAAAATATGTTATTTAAGAACTGAGTCTCTGCAAAGGCTAAAAAATTTTTAAAAAAAAAGATGGTATTTAGTGGACCTTTAGAAGGAAGTCTTATAAACGCATGCTCAGATCTGTAAAGGTAATAAGTACACTGGAGCAGATGTAGTCAGACAAAAGAATATTTACCAAAAGTCTCAAGAGAAATGCTGGGAAAAAGTGGTAGCTTCTCATGTGATGGCTATAGAGGTCCTCCTTCAGATACACACGTACCAGATTACAAAGTGCATTAAGTTATACTATCTTAAACCCAAAGCAGGCAATGACAAATAGTACAAAATGACAGCATAAAAATTATATGATTGGACTGGAAAGCATCCTACAAAAGCCTGAGTGCAGACTTTGGCACCTATTGTAGATGTACTGAGTTACTACCTGAAAACTTAAGACTAAAGGACATTGCATTTAATGAAGGCAGGAAAACCTATTGCATGAATCACTGCACACAAGGTCAAAAGACAGAACAAATTCCTTGATCTGAACTATAGCCCTCACATGGGAATATGACATTCTGATAACAGCTTACAACTGTCATTAACTGATAGCCTGCCATCAAGAATCACCCTCAGGTTGTGTAATAATGATGGGGGAAATTCCATTTAGTTCCTTCAGTATAACATAATGGTGAATATAATATGTCAAAGACAGAATGAGTTAAGCACTGGTATCACCTCTGCCTTTGTCAGGATGAACTTACATCTTTAAAGGATCCTCCAGTGAAGCATGGAATCCAGGCAGTCTTCCATGGTGGTAGAGTCTGGCAAGATCTCCTGAGAAAAGCAGAGGGATAACTACACTACTGAAATAGCACTGTTAGCTAATATGTCGACATTGTATGAACTCTTGAAGCGCAAACATTTACACCACAAATGACAACCAGGCCAAGATCATGCCATGAGTAATCCCATACATCAGGTGATGGCTACTGCAGAAATTATAGCTGTGTTTTACTATCTTTGTTCAGAATTTTGGCTAATGGGGATAACAATGGGGATAACAGTGAAACAGGTCAGTAGGATTTCACACTGGGTTTCAGTCCTCACTTAGAAAGGAGAATGGTATATGCTGACTTACAGATTTTGGGACAAGTTCCATATTTTAATAAGGAAAGTACAGTTGTGTAAGTAAGCTTACCATAGCAGTAGATATTAAAATGATCAGTGCTGCAGTAGCATTAGCTTTATGGATTATATCCTGCCAAAGATATAACAGCCAGACAACTTCCAAAGCTTCAGGGCACCTTCCAAACTATCAGGAAGCTTGAGCTGAACTGACTAAAAGACAAGTTTGGGCGCCAAGCCATTCAGAGCTTTTCTGTCAACACAGAGAGGGAGGTTGAGCCCTGAAAGGAAAATGTTAGGAATGACAAAAAATAACTGACTATACTCTGGCATAAACAACATCCCAAAAATCAAGGAAGATGGGGGAACAGCTACAGCAGCACTGATTGTTTGAGCATCTATGGTTATGGTAAGTTTACTTACACAATGATACTATGTTGATCATATTGATCACTGCCATAATAGCCTTAACTATATGGGTAATTTCACCTATCTTACTACATTTGGGAGGTGGAAGGAGAAGAGTCTAGGAGACCCTGGAGAATGGTCCTTGCAAAGCCTGATCTAGATCTAGAGAAAGAATTAAGCTTATAGTGCTGTGTAAAAAATATGTACAGAGGATCAAGTTGCTACTTCTAGAATACTTCTATAATCCAACCCTTTCCAAAAAGCCAGATTTGAAGCCAAGGCCCTGGTAGAGTGGGCCTTGACCCTGTATGGTGATTTATCTTCTATCAAACCCCAGCACTGGGATTTAAAAACACAAAGGGTGCTGGTGATGGGACCAAAAGAGATTTCAGATACCACAGTATCTTTCTCATATAGAGCCTTGCCAGGGGTACCATGAGAATCACAGAAGCCATGAGACCAAAAATCTTGAGGAATTCCCTCACAGTGACTGAAGTCTGAGTGGGAAACCGTAGAAATAGATCTACATATAGATATATTTTCTTGTGGAAGAAAAGCTCTTTGAACTGTAATGTCTAGTTGACATCCTAGAAACACAATCCTGTGAGAAGGATACAGAAAAGACATTTAAAACTTCTGTTGGAATCTCAGCTTGTGTAAGAGACCTCTAGCCCAAGCTAGAGATTCATGATACTTTGAAAAAGGCTCTGCAAAGATAAGTAAGTCTTCTAAACATGGAAACATGTGGATATCCTGTCACCTGCAACAAGCTATAACTGGATATAGATACATTATAAATACTCTATGCGCAGAGGATAGTTCAAAGTGATCCAGACACAAAACCTTAAGAAATTCTTAAAATCTGGATGAATAGGGATGGGATGATATGATGTGTCTTTTACATCTAGTATTACCAGTAATCTTAAATGAGGAAGAAAAGGTAATAGGTCATGAAGTGGACCTTATTTTGAATTTGGGCACTTTCACAAACAGGTTTAGGAAAGAAAAACCCAGAACTGTTCTCCAAACATTTGCTTTCATTGACACTAAAAACATCCTTAAATAAAACCACTTTCCCACTTGGGAAGAGAGAATGGGTTTTATTACTTCCTTGGACAGAATGTGATGAAGAGTCTGATCTGGAAGATGAGGAATTACTCACTGGAAATGAGGAATGTCCTCCCATTGCCATCTGTAACCTTGATAAATGATCTTCAGAAAACATTTGTCTGAAACTATCTGTTGCCAAATTCAAAGAGATTCAGACTTTCTAGAAGATGAAAGGGGGTCTTGTTGAGCTATCCTTGGTTTTTGGGAGTTTTGTGAATTCTTCTTGGAACCCCTTTGCCATTTCCTCTTAAATGTCCATTTAGCTGCATTTTTTGAGACTGTTTATTTTGTTTCTTACTAAAACTGAATGATAAGTTAGAGAATCCTTTGGAGAATTTAGAAAAGGAGGCCTGAACAATCTTTGAGATTCCCTATATCAGTTTACTCCTTGCTTCACACTTTTTGATCACCTCTGCAGCAGAGAATTTAAAATCTGATTTTTAATATCATCCGGGAGATTCTGGAATGCAGCCATGCAAAACAGTACCAGTGGTCACAGCTCTTGAAGTATTAAGAGAGTCATACACACACTGTACACAATGAGTAGTGGCCTGTGCAGCAGAAGAAATTAAACTATTTAAAGCAGATTTTTCCTCATAAGAAGAAACAACAGACAAAACATTCCTTATTTTTCACAGTTAGTCAGGTAAACTTTTAAACATGAGCCTGATGATTCAAAATTCTGAAAATCAAATTTGGAGAAGCATATATTTTTCCAACACTTAGCAATGATCTTCCCATCCTTAACTAAAACAGTAGGATTGGAATTAACTTAGCATTTAGCAGCAGAATGATCAACCGATGCTATAGCTGCTAGATACGGTTTGGGAAAAGTGTATAAAAATTTAACAGACTGAGGAACTTTATACATCCTATCTGTCTTTTTAGGGAAAGCTGGCTGACAGACAAAATTGTAGGTGGTAACACATACACATCCTGCAATGCAGACAAAACTGGAGGAATGGGTGCAGGTTCTGGAAATTCCTTTTGTAACAGCTCATAGTATCTTCTGAAGGACTGAGAAACCTCAGTGCTCTCACACTGAAAACACTGCCACATTCTAGAAATAGTCTCAGAGAAAAAGAAAACTCCACAAAGAGAATCAGAAACTGAGCTCTCCTAAATCAGAAATCTGAGGAGAAAATCCTGTATCTGTCCCTTCATCTTCCTGTCCAAATTCAGAATCTTGAATTTGTTCATGAAAGGAATTATCCCTCTTTCTTTTACCAGAGACTACCTTACAAGAATGATCAACAGCCTGAATTAAACCCTGAGACAGACCCAGTAAGCTAGTCTTGTCAAAAATTTGATGAGGAGTAGATACATGCTTAGTTTTCTGCTTCTTTTTGAGAGGAAAAATGGGGGCAACAGTGTTACTCTGATAAAACAGGGAAGCCTTCCCTGTTACCTCCCTCAAGACTGACAAGACTGGCTTTCCATTACCACAGAGGACATGGCTAACTTCTGGTCCATAGTGGTTGTAGGTGCTACATCACAGGGATTCAGGGTAAAACATGAGTGGTCTGAGATACATCAAATGGCCACAGCAGAATTATCCACCTGTAGCTAAGGCAAATTGCTAGACTGTTGTAGTGGCAAAGACTATTTGCTTATCTTTTTTTTTTTTTTTGCAGCTGGAAGAAGGACCAACCATAGGACTTGACAGCTTCTTCCATGGTCAAGCCAAAAATGTTGCCACTTTCCTGAGGAAAACAAGCAGGAAATGCCAGTAAAAAGAAAAAGTCTTTAGAAGTAATTTTTTCCCAGAAAAGCACAGTAAAAAGTACTTTATAACACTTTGTCAACAACACAAAGTAAAATAAATGCAATTTTTACACAGAAAAATGTTTTTCATTTACTTTAAACAACTTTGAAACTGACAGGAAAAAAGAGTGCTTTTGTTTAAAAGTATAGTACACACTCATGACAGTCTATTAAAATACAAACTCCTGAAAAGTATAAATAATAAGTAAAATTATTAAAGGGAAGGTTTTTCCCCAAAGGGAACTTATCTGCCCAGCAAAGGAACAGCACAAGCCAACCATCAATCCTCAAATGCCTCAGAGGAGCATAATCTTCAGCGCCAGTAAAGCTTTGAAGGACTTGGCTCGAGACACCTAATAGTTTGGGTTCACCGAAGGCACCCCAAAGCTTTAGAAGCTGCCCAGCTGTTATATCCTTGGCAGGATATAACCCATATAGCTAAGGGGACTGCAGCAGTGGTCAATATGATGAACATTTAATAATGTGTCATATGGGTTCATTAATACATGTATTATAAGCATATAAGAATTTAAGACATACTCCATCTAGATCTACAGGACATCTCCATGATGAGCATTTGAAATTATGTTGCATAACCTCCACCCCTCCAACATAGCTGACACCTGTACCTCAGAGTTTTATAATCATTTACTAAGACATATAGATAAAATAGTCCCTAATATAATGGGAAATATCAGATTAGGCTCAATGCCTTTTCAAGCCCTGAACTTAATGACACTTGTAATATTGCTTGTCTTTTAAAGATCAGAAGTCTGATAAGGTAGAATATAACAGGTTGACTTGTGAATGTTTGGTGCAATATTGTATCATGGTTGTACAAATGTACAATGTTGAGTATTCTTCAGTATATACATCTTGAAAGAATGTTTTTCTGTACGTACATGACATCTTTGGTTAAACTAACCTGCATAGTTTAACATGACAGGGTGCTTAATTTAAAATAGACAGCATAATGTTTTATAGTTACGAACTCACTTACGAGAGTGATGTTATTACACATTTAAAGAAATTGTAGCTAAGCTGTTATTTACTATTTTTTTTTTTGTAGTTAAACAGCTGATAGATAAGGTAGCATTCTATTTAAGGTTACTATTTTAGCAGTAATAGAATTTAATAATTTGTGGGAATTTATATGTTTGAATATTAAGCTTAATAAGCTTAATTAGTTATTTTAATAATATTCTCAGTGTTTGAGGTGAGCGGGAACTCCGTTGGTTATAAACAGGAGTTTTTATTACTTCTAGATTCTAGATTTAAATTCAGTTAAAATTATGAGATGAATTTGTTTTATTTATTTTACTTGATTTGATGTTTTGATTTGTAATGTGACATTTTCAAAGAACAGCTGACTGTTGATCATGTGATCTGTTTACTTACTATTTAAACTTGCAAGGTATTTTGAGTGTGATTATCTGATGAAGTTGCCGTAATACGGCAATGAAAAGCGCTTCATTTAATAAACAACATTGTTTTTTTCATGCTATCCCAAGTCTGTTGGATACTCCTGCACATTTTTTGGTATTAGTTTGCCTTTTTACTTTGTTTGTTCCTGTTTAAATATAAAAATAATCACAGGAAGTCAGTAGCACTGTCAGGTTCATCTGAACTCTAAGACACATTTATAAATCCAGAGAAACAATTAAAGCTCATGAACCACAGAATGTATTTACAATCCAATAAAATATGTACAAATAAGCAAGCTTTCGTGTTAACCAATACTTCATCAGATGGAAACAGAATGCTGTTGTTTTAGTAACAGTCATGTGATGTGTGCCAACTAATTATTTCACTTGCATACAAACTATTGAAGCAAAAATTGAAGATGTGTGGAGTATTATTCCAACAGCTATATAGCAAATTTAATTTATCAAATTAGTACATTCCTTTGAATACATGCCACAGTGGTGCAGTGGTAGCGTTGTTGCCTCACAGCAAGTGGTTCTCTCGTTTGATTCTCGGCTGGAGTGCGGGGAGTGCCTTCTGTGTGGAGTCTGCATGTCCTCCCCGCGGTTGGGTGAGCGTTCGAAAGACATGCGTAAATGGGCGTGCCTTCATTGAAGGTTGAACGTCGAGCTGGCACCTCAGCATTCATCAAAAAAATCTACTGCCAATCATTAGCGGACCGGAGTTCCGCTGTGGCGGTCCCTAACCGGGAAAAGCCGAAAGACAACAAGTACGTTCCTTTGAATCTCTGACTGATGTCCTGATATATCTTTAGAGTGTCTGAAGGACTTGCCAACATAAATGGCAGTACATATTTTGCATGTTGCCATATATACAAGTAGAACAGAAGGCATGGGAGGTTTGCATGATACAAATATTACTGCACACCCAAGGGTGTTGTGAGCCATTAGACTGAAGAGCATTTAGGTAAATAACTCGGAACCATATTATTAGCTGTATGGTTTTAGTAAATGGTCAAACTATCTGTTTATGCAGTACTGATAAGCCAAATAAAAAGGCAAAACATGTCATGTCTACAGCTATTGGGATCTGATATTATTGGCCTGAATGCATCAATACAGTTTTATAAAAAGTAAAAGCTGGAACAGTTGTATGCCCATTCAGGGGTTGTTTGCACATCCCTCATGGAGGACTCTTCAAAGGAGTTTTAAGGACTTTATAGCACTTCACAGAGCACACAATGACAAAATTATCAATGTGTAAAGCAATTCGTAGTATTGAGTTCTTACAAATACTGTTTTTTACTTCAGTTTTATATGATTAATGGTAGCACATTAGGCAAATGCTCTTACACGAGGATTGATACTGTTGCTGAGAAATTCTAAATGATGGCTAGGCTAGGCAGGAGCAGTTCCTAGAAGATTGTCATCTTCAGTCATAGATGAGATACATTTTCCATCAGGTTTTCTTTTTGAACTACTTTAAAACCCCTCAAAACACCAAGCATCTGCTCAAAATGTACTTAGAGTACTGCTACTTCTATCAAGAATGTTGTTAACCTGATTTACTAAACAGCTTGTGAACTCATAAAATAATTGGTTAATTAATTATTTTTACTTAATTAGTTCATGCGAACTGGGTTAACCCTATTAGTCAGAGCCCATTTTCAGAGGGGGCCTGATGGAGAAAGGCTCTGAATTATTTTAACTTTTTTTCCAGATGACTTGTGTACTTTGCATGCTTAAAGTCCATTATTTTGTGTTTTTCTCCTTGCATGTTGTTTGTAAAAAGTATTAAATGTATTATTGTTTAGAAACTATGAATAACTATAAACTTTTAAAAATGTAAAGGGATTTGGTAACAACACTCGCTGGAACTCTATATTCAGCCTTACCTCATGCTTTCTGGCTAAGCCAAGCTTGTCCCCTACCTCTACCAGTTTCAGTACCACCAGTGCCCATCTTGAAGATGAAATTCAGTTTGAAAAAAAGACTGAGAGGAATGGATGAGGTCCGCACAGCTCTCAACTTTTACCAATAGAATTTGGAACAAAGTAAAAAATAGCTAAGGAAAAGGCCCCAAATTAGGGACATGTTTTAAGTGTTGGCATTATTATCTTAGAAATTCTCAAAATAATTTCCAATTTTAGGATAAATGGAACAAAACTTTGAGAAACATCAGGGGGTGTCCCTACAAAATAGGGAAAGTTGAGAGGTCCAGAGGAGGTAGACTGTAGACTCTCCTATAGATGCACACTGTCCTGTAGACTCTGCACATTCTTTTCCATTACCAGAAATGCACAAGGCTGCCACATGTCATTCCACTCAATCTGTTTTGAAATTCTGATATTTTAAACTCTTAATGGGTGTTTCCTGCAGCAAACAATGTTCAAACAATGCGTTTTTTAACTTTAGTAACACCTTTCTGCAAGAGATAATCATGGACATCGGAAATTAAAATATTTTAAAGATAAAAAGGAAATCATTTTCTGGCTGAAGCTAAAGCATGATTCAGAATTCATGTTTGGTCTGTACCAAAATGCCTCCTCATCACAACTTGCTATTCATACTTCACTAAAATCTGTCACTCAGTAAAGGACACTGAAGTCCTTTAAACTGAAAGATTAGGTCTTGGGTTGAAGCCTATCCCTGCTCATCCAGGAACACTGTCAAGTTCTTCATTTAACTGTATGAATAACTATTTTAAAAGTGATGCATAAAATGATCTGTATTTCTAACATATTACCCACATTTGACAGTTAAGTAAAAACTCTTCCTCTTGTCAACCAAGGTAAGTAAGATGTGTATTTAAAAAAAAAATAAATGATGAACTCACCCTCAAACTGTTAGTACTGAACATTTTGAAAATGTCAGCAGAAGATAATCAGAATGCAATACTCCTTGGCTGTTAAGCACTAGTATGTATCACTCTTGCACAGGAGATGGTTTCTGATGTAACTCACACTGTAACACCATTCCAAGTGGGGACACATGAATAGGGACGACATATTTTGCAAGCTTTTCCCTTTAACACTGGTTAATAATAGATGCAACTTATATAGGTTTATAGGTTCATAGGTAGGTACTGGGCTATCTGCCTGAAGGCATTTATAAGCCTAGCCGGAATGTGTTGGCTTTCGCTGCCCCCTTAGATTAGTTCCCTGTGCCTCTGTCCAGCAGAGCCATTGAAGCGATCCCTGGGGTAAACTTTCTGTTTCCCATCCACTCGTCAAGGTTTCTCTTGAAGAGGGTTAGTGAGGAGCTCTGCCTAATGTAGATTGGAATCTTGTTCCAGAGCATGGGAAGTCTCTGGGATAGGAATATATCCCTCCAGCACGTCCTAGTTATTGTTGGGGTAAGGTTTAGATCCCTGGAGCGTGTGGCTCGAGGGGATATGGTTTTCTTTAGGTGGAGCATGTCCATCAATTCTGGGTTGGACATGGCCTTGTATGTCTGGCAGAGATCACCTCTGAATAGATGGTATGCAACTGAGTACAGCTGGAGTTTCTTCATTTGAGCTGCATAGGGCATCTGCTTGAGGCCAGTGATCCTCTTGGTGAGGTACTTCTGTGGTCTTTCCAGTTGTTGCAGGTGTTTTGTAAGGTACATCCCAAATGGGGCATTGTACTCTATGATGGGTCAGATGAGTGATGCATAGAGGGGCCCAATGACCTTTTTGATCTGGATGCAAACCCTTTTGTGATTAGGTGGGCCACATAGAAGTATTTTCTAACCACTTTGGCAATGTGATTATCAAAGGAGAGGTTACTATCTACTTGGGTCCCCAGATCCCTTATTACGTCTTCTGTATTTAGGGGGCTACCACCTATGTAGTAGTTTGTGGGTACTTTGTTTTTTCCAAAGGGGATGACTACGCACTTTTTGGCATTTAGCTTGAGTCCATGGTTTTAACACCAGGTATCTGTCTCAGTCAGACCCTTTTGGAGGATGTCTGTGTCAGCCGGAGAGTCAATTATAGCCCCTAGTTTGCAGTCGTTTGCGAACTTGGTCAGCCATAGTCCTCCTGTGCTTGCCTGCACCTCTGAGAAGTATATGCCAAACAGGAGGGGTCCTAGGACTGAGCCCTGGGGAATGTCACTTGTAACCGGTTTAAAGTCAGACCTAACTCCCGCAACTCTTACCATGTGGGTTCTGTCCATGAGCCAGTTGGCAACCCATCTCATGATGTAGGGGTTTATGTTAAGGCTGGTGAGCTTGTCTATAATACCTGAGTGTGGAATGGTGTCGAAGGCCTTTGCAAGGTCTAGGTAGGCTGTGTGGACCACCTTTCCCTCATCTATAGCCTTGGTAACTGTCTCAAAGAAGTCCACCAGGTTTAGGAGGCATGATCTGTGCTTAACAAAGCCGAACTGGGTAGGGTGAGGGTCCAGTGTTTGAAGGTTTCCAATGTCTCTGTTAATGAGATCCATGATGATGTGCTCCACAGCTTTGCAGACCAAGCTAGTCAGGCTTATAGGGCGATAGTTCCCGGGGTCCGCTGTGGCTCCACCTTTGTGGAGTGGAATAACCATTACTCTGTGGGCACATAGCCTGTAGAGAGGCTGAGTTTAAACAGTGTGTTTAGGTGAGGTGTTAGTTCATCTTTGAGCTCGTGTAGGACACAGCCTGGGACACCGTCCAGTCCCATTGATGCTGTGGTTTTGCTTTGGAGGGGGCTGTTTTAACCTGAGTGTCTGTGATTTCAGGGGAACTACATTCTTCTGATATAGTTATGGGCCCTTTTGGGGCCGAGAGGGGGGTAAAGTTTGCACTGAACCTGTCTGCCAGGATGTTGGCTATATCAGTCAGTTCAGTGTATTTTGTGCCATTCTGCACTAACTCCGAGCAGATCTGAGAATTGCCACTTAGATTCTTGACATAGCTAAAAAATGCCTTATGGTTATCTTTGGAGGCCATGGCAATTTTTCTTTCGAAACTAACCTTGGATGATTTTATGAGTGAACATAGTTTCTTGCGGATACTGATCAGGGATGGCTTTCCCTTCTTGGGATTTTACTCTTTTCTGTACTAGTTTCCTCCTTCTACTGTATAACTTGTTTATGGCAGGGGTCCACCAGACTGGTTTCCTTTTCTTGGAGGAGTGAGTCTTGGTTTTGTTTGGGATAGCATGATCCATGGATTCTTGTAGGTGCCTGTAGAGTGCATTAATAAAGGATTTTGCAGCTTGGACAGTGTTATCCTTTAGCATAGGGGCTTTGAAACTTCCCACCTCGGTCTTAAGTAACGTGAAGTTTGCTTTTGAAAAGTTTTTCACAGTCGTTTGACCGGGGGTGGTGGCAGAATGTGGATATCCAGAGTGATTAGTTTATGGTCAGATCTAACCAGCGAGGGGTTGACCTGTGGTGTGGAACACCGGTCACCCATGTTAGTGATGACCAGGTCCAATATGTTGTCACCTCTGGTGGGAGTGTTGGCCAGTTGATCCAGGGTGTTTGAGTTTATAAATTCTAGGAAATGTTGGGCAAGGGAGTTTGTACTTGAGTAGTTCTCCCAGTTAATGTTTGGGTAATTGAAATCACCCGATATCAGGGTGTTTGGTAGGACCTTTATGTTTCCCAGTGTTTCCAGGAATGCGGAATGGGGGTCCTGGGACATGGTGGGTGATCTGTAGCATGCTATAATTTGAATAGCAGTTTGCCCATTGTTAGTTGCATGTGGATGATCTCTGAAGCATCGTTCTGTGCCACTAACCTGGAGGTGTAGGTATCTTTGATGAATATGGATACTCCCCTGCCTTTTGTATTTCGGTCTGGGTTTTGTGGCTGAAATGTATGGCATGTGTAAATATATGACAATGATTTAATTTTTAAAGACATTTTTGTTTGTAGTGAAATTAAAGGTAAGTTAGTATAATACAAACAGGAATTGCAGTATGAAGTGAGAGAAAAACAGGGTTATTAGAAAGAAAGTCAGGGAGAGAAACTGACTGAAGTAATGGAGTGAATGATGAAGGAGAGAATGGAGGTGTAAGGTATGAATAGGTACTTGTTCATGTTTAGGGATGCAGTTTATCCTGTGCTTGAGCAAGAAAATATAAAGATTTTGGCTAGGAAAACTTCCAGAATAAGGACTGGAGTAAAGGTATTGGCCTGATGGGTACAGATAAGGAGTTCTAGGCTTTAGCAACATGGTATGAGTATAGACCATGCCCTGCAGATTTTATAGTTTTGTGGACAGAGAGGAGGTTTTGGTCATTTGATTGCAATGATGATTAGGAACATAGCTGTGTAGAATTATATTTACTGCCAGCTAAGCAGATGGATCCTGGATAATTTTATAGGTGCTGAGAAGCTGTGTACATGCTAGTTGATAGGGTAGTCCTAACCAATTTGGGCTTTTTAGTGCTATACAGTGATCGGTTCTTTTTGCTGCAAATTTATCCACTTTATTATAACATTGAATGTTTTTTGATTTTTGTGATGCCTAGAGGTTAGTAAGGTTGGGGGAGCCATACAGTAGTGAAGGGAGGAAGTAAGTAGTGGCAAATGTAGTTTTAGTTGCGTTGGTGAGACATATTTTGGCTCTATAAAGCATCCCTAGTTTTTGATGAGTTTTGTTAATACAGTTTTGTATATGCAAGTCAAATTTATGATTATCATCCACAATCATCCTTAATAATTTGCTATGAGAATTTACTTCAGTGGTTGTATTATTAAGAGAGGATTTTAAATTTTGTTTTTTCATGAGAGATGGATTTTGGGGAAAAAGTATTTTTTGGGGGGGTGAGCATGAGCTGTGAGTTACAAAACCATGTTTCACTGGTGGTTAAAGCTTCCTCAGTAATTTAGGAGATGTCCTATGCTGTCAAATGTGCATTTGAGTATGTAGTCATCTACACATTGAATTAGGGAGGCCTGTTATGTGGATGTGTGGAGGGTGTTGGTGAAAATGTTAAAGAGGAGGGGCAAAGCAAAGAGCCTTGTGACATACTGGCGGTGACTGGGAGGTATGTAGAGAGGGCTGAGTGCCATTTTACTTTCTGATACCTATTGGACAGGTAGCTTTTAAACCATAGAAGGGTGGTCTGAGATAAACCAATGAGTAAGTTTGAAGTAGAAGTTTGTGGTGACAAACTGTGTCAAAGGACTGAGAATTGAAACAGGACACGCAAATATATTCGCTGCTGTTTTAAGGTACTTGCTTGGAAGGTCATCAGCTGAAGGAGGGCATGATTTGAGTTTGCTTAAAAACAGTTTTATATAGGATGTGGGCATAGGTTTGAAAGTAAAAGTGAATGTGGTGATATATAGCTGTTGGGCATGGTTGGGATTAGATGCTAGAGAACCTTTGTTAGGGACACTATACTATCTATGTAATGAGTTTAATTATGTTGTGGTTTTGAGTCATGAGTTATTGGGAAAGAGATTAGGGTAAAATATTTGGGTGGGATGTAAGATTTCTCTAATGGCTGACCAGAATTTTTTTAGGGTTGTGTTTACTATTGTTCTAAATGTTGTTATAGTATAGCATTTTGTCTTCATGTTTTGCTGTTTGGTGGCTGTGAAGCATCTGAAGCTTTTGAGATATGGTGGTGGCGTACATTTTTGCCATTCTTTCTATGCTTTTTCTCAATCCTGCGTTAGTATTCTACTCCTTTTGGACAGCCAAATTGTATTATTTGTTTTTAGTCTCTTCCTTCTAGGATGTGCAAGGCTATTTAAGATATTTAGGAAAGTTTTGTTGAATTAATTTATAACATCATCTAAGGGGAATATATTTAGGATGTTCCAGTTAATAAATGATGGCATTGTTAATTAATATTTCTATGTTAAACTTGTCCAGGCTGTGTGTTGTTTTATAAATGTGCCATTTAAGTGGATACATGAGATGTCTGGTTGTATAGATTGGAAGATGGTCACTGACAGAATCTGACATTGTTCCTGTGCTGGGAATTTACTAGGGTGTGATATTAGGATCCAGTATGATAAGGAATTTTATGTCTTGCTATAATGTGAGGGTCTATTAATTAGCTGTGCAAAACCATATAAGCTCATGCTAGTTGTAGGGGAAATAGAGATTATGTGCAAACAAATGATATTGACATCATCTAGTAGTATTTTTTTTCTTGTGGAACTGTTATCAATATCCGATGTATGATATCTTCCAGTGTAGCTGTATTGCTGCCAGGAGGGATATAAAGGAAGGCAATACATATTTGTTTATATTTGTTTATTTTCAGGAAGGTAATAAAAAGCTCTGCTGAACTTGAATTTTGGTATTGATTTGTTGTAGAGGGAAATGTGGTAGGAGGTGGGAAATATTAAAGCAATGCCACCACCTTCCATCTTTACACATTCATTACAGATGATATTATAGCTGGGGGTGTATTTTCGGAGTTGTTTATGCTGTGATTAAGCAAAGCTTCAGATATAGCGGGAATATTAGGCTTGTGTTGGGTAATCCATGCATGTAATTTGTTGGTTTAATTTCTTATGTTTCTAATATTTATGGTGGCAAAAGTTAGATTACCAGGATTTGGGGTTGACTGTTGTGAGGTTAGAGTAGTGTGGAGGAGAATTGTCTTGATGTAGGTTGTGAGAGATGGGGCCAGGATTAGGGTGAATGTCTCCTCCTAGAAGGATTTTTAGTATATTGGGGTATTTTTGATTCTTGTGTTTTAGATATTATTTTTCCTACTTCATTTTATTTTGATTTGAGTTACAATGGAGTTAGTCGATATTTGGGAGAAAGATGTGGGGGGCAAGAACCTTTGATAAACGGCAGACAGTGAGTTCACCTCAGACAAAGTAGCCTTAAAGTTCAGTTTGGCATAATGATATGATTTGTCTTGTAGATTAGAAGTCTTTGTTCCAGTGGTACTGTACTCCCATGTAATGCAGAAAAGGGACTTCTAGACAATGATGGATAGGAGAGATGTAACACCCTTCCTTAGGTGAAGAACATTTTTTTATTTTATTTGTTTTATTTTATTTGACATTTGTTAACCGGGTTACTCTGACTGGTCAAGAAGCCCTTTTTCAATAGGTGCAGCATAAAACAGAGTAGGCAGCAGAAAAGCTTGCGCCCGAGAATGTTTTGTGTCCTTAGTCAGGTATGTTTTATTCCTATATAATGGGCCTAGCTTTTGATGGTTTTTTTTTGCTGGCCTGAAGAATGTGGATGTCAAACTTAAGTTGGTCATCAATAACAACAGCAAGGAGTTTAGTATGAATTTCAAATGGGATAGAAGTACTGTTGAGATAAGTGACCGAGAAGGAGTTTTTGGAATGTTGTAGATTTTAGGGAGGAAGAGAAGTAGTTTTGTTTTTTTAGGATTAAGTAGGAGCTCATTGCTGGTTAGCTATTTCTCAACAGACAGAAGTGAGTCTTGAGTAAGGGATAGAAGGTGGGGGAGATTATCAGAACACGATGTGATAGTGGAATTATCAGCATCCTGGATAAGAGAGGAGTGGGGGCACACTGTGTGAAGATTATTTGTAAAGATGTTAAAGAGGAAAGGCCCTAGTATTGAACCTTGGGGTACACCAGTATGAACAGGAAGGAAATGAGAAGAGGCTGATAGCCATCTGACAGACAGATAGTAGATTGTGAGAGATTAAGGTCTTTAAGTTTAGATAGAAGCAGATTGTGGGAGACAGTGTTGAAAGCTTTGGATAAATCAAGGAAGAGACTAGGGATTCATTTGTTTTCATCATGAGCTTTGGCAATGGTCTGTGAAAGTTATTAGAGTGGTGGCAGTGCTATGGCGCAGATAAAAACTATGTTATGTAGGTGTTAGGAGCTTTTCCTGTAAAAGGTGCTCAAGGATTTGTTTACGTATACATTTTTCCATTATTTTGGAGAGGAAGATAGTTGGAGGGTTTTGTAGAGTTTCCTCCTTTATGGAGAGGAATAACATAAAATTTCTTCCATATTTTGGGTACAGTGTTTTCGAGGATAGATCGATTGATAAGTACGGAGATGGGGTAGGCAATGGCATCGGAAGCAATTTTGAGAAATTGAGGGGGTTAGAATGAAGGTGGAGGTAGGGAGGTGAACACTAGAAGACAGATTTGCATTCTTATTTTTAGTAAGATTTTTAATAGAGTTGATGAATAAAGTGTTTAGAAGAGTAGCAGTATCGAGGTCAGAGCTATTTGGACAGGAACTAGGTGTAGAAGGCTTACCTGAATAAAGAAGATGGTTAGTATTGTTCCAAAATAATCTGGGGTTAGAGTGAGGATTACTTACTGGTTTATGATAGTATTGTCTTTTATCATTGTCAATGTGTTTTTTGGTATGGTTCCTGGGTTCTCTATAATTTTGAAGATTGGTTGGGGGATTATTTTTTTCCAGATCTTCCAGGCTCTGTCTCTTTGTAGCATAAGGTTATGGGTGGGTTGTGATAGCCAAGGTGAAAAGTTAGATTTTAGTCTAATATTTCTGATGGGTGGGCCAGAGAGTTTAAGGTATTAATGAAGATTTAATTGAATTTGGAGATGGCCTTACCGAGAGGCAGGTTATATAAGAATGACCAGTTGAAAGAGGAAAATATGTTGTTGAAGGTAGTAGGGTTGAAGTCGGAGAGTTTACAACAGTCTTTAAAATGGTGGAGTCTATGGAGATGAGGAGAATGTCTGTGGACTAGGGTGGGAAGATGGTCACTGAGAGAATCAGGAAGAATGCATGGATTGTGATAGAGGTTTGTGTTGGATGTGAGAATCCAATCAAGAATTGTGCTGTTATTGTTTTTTTTTATTATATTGAGTGGGAGAAGAGAGGAGATGAGAGAAGCTATACAGGTTAATGCAACTACAGGGAGAGAAGGAGTTTATATTGGTCTAGTTGGTATTAACATCACCCAAGATAATGGTCCCATAGGTGATGTTATCAGAAATACAGGAAAGAAATTGCTCTAGGATAGGAATGGTATGCATATGCTCTGAGGCTGTTGTGTAGTCATACAGCTGTGGGTACTGAACAGGCTGACAGAACATAATCTCATTTGGGTTATAATGAGATGCCACTATGTATTTCTGCTCCTGCAGTGTCAAGTAAGGAAATCTTGATCTGTTTTGTAAAATACTATATTGCCTAAAGATGAAAATCCTTCTCCTTGTACTTATCTGTCTTAACTTGCCTACGTGCTATTAAAGGCACATACACAAATGTTGTTCACAAAAAGTTATTCAGTAGTCATAAAAAGAAAATAAAAAACAATAACAAAATAAAATTTTGGCTGGGATTCACATTCAGCTTACATAGCATACAAAGGCAGATAAGGTTCCTTATGTATCATGCAAATCTTTCTCAATTCATAGTCAAGTCACCACTCAGTGGCGTAGGTCATCACTGTCGAACAGTGAGAATTTTTTAGCCACATGTAAATGCAGTCATCAATAGGCACTGTGTATACTAATATGGCCCTTATGCATCCCTATCAGCAGTCCTGGTAAAACACTTTCATATTACTGATAGACGTTCATATTTGTCAAGACTCCCAATAAAATAGGACAGAAAATATGTAAGTGTATGCCTGCATTTTTCTACTTGCACCTATATATTTCAGTGGAGCTATGCCATGCAGGGTGATGTGCAGCAGCAGGTAAGTGGTACTGTTTATGTATAATGTCTATGAGAGAGGGGGTGACTTTTCTGTATCTCTGTGCATAAGTTTGGGTACAAGGACAGTTATGAATGGGTCTGTGTCTGTGCATGCCTGCTAAAGGGAGTATCAGTGTATTTTGTGTGTGTGTGTGTGTGTGTGTGTGTGTGTAAGTGTGTTTGTGTCATACCTCTCAACTGTATAGATTTTTGCCTCATATTTTGGTTTGTTCCTCATAAAATTTTGGTTTTCTGGCAAATCATTGGCAAAGGATTCAGAACTTAAGTCAGAAAATAATGACAGATGTATGAGTTTTATACTTCATACTCTTTGGAATATGCATGCTAATACAAAATCTGTTATTCTACCAACTTTCTATGTTTGTAAGAGCAATGTGTAAAATTGTCCCTATTTTTAGGCCTTTGCCCCCCCCCACCCCCCATTATTCATGGCTTTGTCCTGATTTCTTATTCTAAGAGGTTGAGAGGTATGGTGTGCATATATACTCGCATGTGTGTGGACGTGTGTGTGTGTGTGTGTGTGTGTGTGTGTGTGTGTGTGTGTGTGTGTGTGTGTGTGTGTGTGTCTGACTCAGTGAGTGCCTGTATGTGGTCTGGTACGACTTGTGCTACTGTGTAGTATAGGTTGGAGGGGGCTCAACAGGGCACTGCAGAACAGCTTCTATTGAGCAGCTCAAAGTCATGCAAATATCCACTTACTAAAATGTTGCTCCAGTGGAACTGTTCATGACTACCAATCCCTAAATCATAAATCCGATCATCTTAGCCACCACATTACAGAGCAAATTGTTCTGCAAAGCTACCGACTGTGAATCCTGGTCTCTCTGATAAAATTCTCAGATTTTTATTTGTGAGACTGCATAAAACTTTTATGAGCAAATTGAAATGTTCTTATATGACAACTTAAATCAGCTGGTCTGTTGATTACAAATGTATGCTGCACACAGTTGTAGATTTTGACAGTGTTCTTTTGAATACAGCGTAATCATTTTTTTTTTTTTTTTACTATTTAGCTTTTTGTCACTTTGGTTTCTGGAAGTCATGTCTTATTAGAAGATGACTATTTCCTAATAATTTTGCTGTATTCTGCAGAAAAATTAATACAATAAACAATAATAATGATAATAACAAAAAATATTAACTTTCTTCCCTTTTACACCTTAGCAAAGAAAAATTATCCCAAGCCAGTCAGTAGACTTGCTCATCCAAATCCATTAATTGGTAGCAATACTGGTTCTGCTCTACTCAACCATCCAGTTCCCCCATATATCGACTGCCCCCATTTCAGTGACCACCAGTGGCGGTTGGTGAGTTCAAATCAAAGGGGGGCTGCAGGAGACAGCTGAATGGGTGGGGTCAATGGGAGGGGGTGTGGTCAATTAGAAAGGGGAGGAGCTATGCTCAAAACCACAAAAATTAACTAAATACACTGCCCTGGATGCCAAACCATCATTATGAGAGTCCAATCAAGACAAAATGAAGTGTAGAAGAATAAAAATATTTCAATGTATTGGCTGCATGACAGCTTACTTAATATCTAGATGGAAACAAAAAGGTTGTGAGGCATGAAAAAATAAATTACTTTTTTAAATACAATAATGGAATGCCAGTCAAAATCAAGTATAAGAAAAACAAGTAGTACTCAACTCAGACCACTTCTTGCACTGCAGTTCTAATTATAATTTATATTCAGCTTTATTAAAGTACCAAGTAGCATGCTGAAAGTAGAAATCTCTGATGCCCCCACTTGTAAAATTGTTTCTTATCCAAAAAAAGACCTGCTAGCTGACAACTATCTACTTGTTTCATGGGGAAAACATGATCAAAGTAAAAAATGAAAAGCAAACAAGAAATAAGCTCAAGATACATTGCTTAAAAGGATTACTGTACAGGTTATGGACCACACGATTGGCATTCTGTTTAGTTTACGGGTAAAGCCTGCAGAGATGACTGGAAGTCTCCAAGTGTAATGAGCTTCTTAAAATAATGTAATCCTGTCCTTTATTACAAATACTGTCATATGCATTTCAATACCCAAGGCTTATACATTATCTAGTTAAGTATTCTCTACATGGCAACAACAGAAAGGCTTTCTATGTTGGCAATAATTTAACAGTATGCTTATTAAAGCTTACTTGCATGATCTCAGCCAAGCTTACCTGATGGTCATTAAAGTATTGCTACTTAAACACAGAGCAACAGGCACTTTGAGTAATAAGCATAAATCAACAGTACAAAAAATATGACAGAAACCAGACCATTCTGCAAAAATTAAGGACAGATGAAAAGCCACTCTAGTACTTGTGTCTACCTTTAGATGGGGGGGATACTCTGCACATTTACACTGCATAACTGCTCCTTGCCTTGCTTCGACACATCCAGAGTCACTACATGGGGGAGTGGGGTGCAACAAGTATGTCACAATTTGAAATGTCTCTGGCTGACTGTGATAGCCCTGACACATTTGTTATACCTCTCAACCTCAGAGCAAAAAATATGGACAAAGCCATACAAAGAAGTAGGACAAAGGCCCAAAAATAAGGACAATTTTTAAATATTGCTCTTATAAACTTAGAAAGATAATAGAATAGGTCTTGCATTAGTATGAATTTACTGAATGGTATGAAATCTGAAACTCAAATGTCTGTCATTATTTTCTAACTTCAGTCTTTAATGATTTGTCACTAATTTGCCAAAAAAAACCCCACAATTTTATGAAAAATGGACCAAAAATGTGATGTAAAAATATAAAATAGCCACACAATACAGCTGGGAACCTGTCAAAGAAGGGACACGTTAATATTAGTACTGCTAAGTTGAGCAGCTGACAAAATAAAAGAATCTACATGCATTTCTGAAATAAAAGTAATCTATAACTCTGATTATTACAGTTAATTCTTAATTGTAAACCCTCCATGTTTTCTTCCAAAATTGCTATTTTGCGGAGGGATTATTAGGGGGAAGAGCAACCTTTTGAGCCAAAATCAGGGACAGTTGAGAGGTTTGGCTATGCCTAATTCTATAAAGCAATTTATTTGCATGTACCTCTCAACCTATTAATGCAATAAATATGGACAAGGCCAAATATATTGGGGGAACATATAAACAGTACTAAAATTTGCTCTTGTATAAACTGAGACAGTTGATAGAACAATGGGTCTTACTTTAGCATGCATTTTTCTGAAGGTTATGAAGTCTGAAACTCAGTGTGTCATTATTTAATGACTTAATTCCTAAATGATTTGCCAGAAAACCACAAATTTTATGAAGAACAAACCAAAAATAAGAAGCAAAAATCTATTCATTCTTTGAAAATCTGGACAGTTGGTAGGTATAGTTCAGCTGGGGCTGTCTTTAAGTTTGCCGCCTTTCCCCCTTACAAAATCATGGTCGAATGGAGCCTCCCCCTGCAGCATTTCCAATGATCCATTACTTGGCTATTTCACTCCATTTACCATAAACACTAATGTGCATACTGATTTAGTTCTATGATGATTTGGACTTCATTTGAAAGTTTTATTTTGCATTTTACAGCACAAACACTGAGACTTCTGCTAAACAAACAGCATTAAAACTTCTCTGCCCTTGAAGCTCACATTCATTGAAACAGCATTGAAACCCACATTCAAAGAAAATACATTTTACCAGTGGCAGATAAAGATTCATTCTGGGCTGTTTTCAAATCATAGGCCCTTTGCATATGAAACATACATGTGCTCTTTGATGCACCTTCCTATTGCTTTGAAAATTTTTCCAGTAAGCTATGAAACAAAACGCATGCACCCATAATGACAAAACTGCTCAGTTCAGAACATTTCCATCATAAAAGAATACTCAAACGTCTACAGTCCACCATTATCAGTAAATATGCACAATTCTACAGTCCACCATTATCAGTAAATATGCACAATCTCTGAAGAAGTAAAAAAGTCATCTAAATAATTCCACATTAAATAAATCTGTAACTAATGAAGAGGTTGCTGCTAGCAAACACCTTTATATTTCATGGTTTCATCGAAAAATAAAGTGTCTGATGCCCCTGAGGAATAAATTGCCTATATTACATTAAAATGATAAGCTAGTAATATTGCAATATGAAATGGATGGCAAACTGATAACAGGCTCATAGTTAGTATCTTAACTTTTTCAGTACAGCAGCATTCACCCCTTGTGGGAGTAGAACCAACAACCTTCTGCATCAAAAGCAAGTACACAACCTGTAGTGCTATTAACAATGCAAGCTGACTCAGCATAAGCAGCACTAAACTTCTCTTCCCCTGCAGCTCTCAGCTCCTTGTAAAATCTACTCAATACTCAACTGCATCTTAACTTCACAGCACAAGAAATCTGGAAAAAGCCAAATTTATTGGGGGGGGGGTCAAAAGTCCAAAAACCAGGGACACATTAAACATTGCTTGTATAATCTTGGAAAGTTGCTAGAATAAAATGCTGTGTTACCACCATACATTTTACTGCCAAGGTCCCTGTGCAAAAGAGTCAGAGCAACATACCACTATGCCAAATCAGCTGCTTTGTGAAAGAAAAATGCTGTGTTACCACCATACATTTTACTACCAATGTCCCTGTGCAAAACAGTCAGAGCAACATACCACTATGCCAAATCACCTGCTTTGTGAAAGAAAAATGCTGTGTTACCACCATACATGTTACTGCCAAGGTCCCTGTGCAAAACAGTCAAAGCAACATACCACTACGCCAAATCAGCTGCTTTGTGAAAGAGCGGAAGTCTGAAACTTAAATGGCTATCATTTAATGAATTCAGTTCTCACCATAGCTGTCAACCTCTTAGAAAAAAACACCTGGACAAACCCAGTAATGAGGGAATACAGCCCTCAAAAATATTCAGTGAATTCAGTTCTTGCCATAGCTGTCAACCTTAGCACAAAAAACCTGGACAAAGCCAATAATGGGGTAATACAGTCCCAAAAATAAGGACAAATTTCAAATATTTATCTTATAAACTTAGAAAATTGCTAGAATAAAAGGTTGTGTTACTATGTAATAAAACGTTGTGTTACATGTATTTTCTGAAGAATATGAAGTCTGACATTCAAATGCCTGTCAATTTTACTTCTGACTGAACAAAAACAATTTTCAGCAGAGGCCCAGGGAGAAATACTGCAGACACATGTCTTTGTAAAATGGCAGGACACCAGAGCAAAGCCACACAAACACAGGGATGAGATGCAGACTCCACACAGCCAAGAATCAAACCAGAAAACATATAGCTGTGAGGCAACAATGCTACCACTGCACCATCAAATATGTAAGGAATTAAACATTCAGAAACCTGAAGTCTGAAATTCAAATGCCTGTCAAATTTTATTTAATATTTGTTAATCAGGACAGTCTGACTTTGAACAAAAAAACAATTTTCAGCAGAGGCCCAGGAAGAAATAATGTAGACATGTCTTTGTAACATGGGAGGACACAAAAGCAAACCCACACAAACACAGGGAGAAGATGCAGACCCCACACAGAAGGCACCCCAGCCAAGAATCAAACCTAAGAACCTGCAGTTGGGAGGCAACGATGCTACCACTGCACCATCAAATATCATGCATTGCAACATTTAGAAACCACAGATATTATGAGGAACAGATCAGATCAAATATGAGGCAAAAATCTACAGTTTTTTTTTTACAAATGGTGGTGGGTAGGGAATTCAGGTCCTTAACACCTGCATAAAAGGTACAGGGTTCAAGCCTGAGGTATACACCACCATGAGTTTGTTCTAGCCACCAGTTAGCAACTGGGGCATTTACACACACACACACAAAATATTAGATATATAATGATACTAAGGAAATGTGGACTCATGACCAGAGCTAAGATTCTGATTTAGCCCTCTCTCTATACAAGGGTTGTCTTTATTTTAAATTCCAGCATTTTTATTAGTATGCAATAGTCCTACCAACCCATTCCAGAAAATGAATGAAATGTAACAAACTTTCTTTCCGACTTGCACATCTTGTCTGAACTTTTGCCATTGGAGACAAAAGGTGAAATTCACATCATTTAGTAATATCAAGCAAGTAGCTAAGAACTCATGACTGACCATCAACTGCCACCAGGGTCTCTTCTCATCCGTCTGCTTTAGCAGACACTCCTTACCTCCCCCAGACGTTCTCATGACCCATGCTCTGGGCAATTGAAGAGATTGAGGCTCATGGTGCAGCATCATATTGTTGCCAAGGAGTGATTTCTACCAATGCCCCAATGCCCCCACCCTGACATACACCCATTAATATCCATCTGCCAGTGCCCCAATGCCCACCACCCCAACGCACACCCATTAATATCCAGGAATAAACATGCAGTAGAACATGCTGGCATTTCATCCTGCAACTACAATAATTCAGACAGTGCCCTAAACTGATCTCCCTTAAGAAAAGCACCCCCACTCTGTGCCAAGGACCAGTGGCAAGATGTTCCCAAGTACATGCCCTCCTCCTCAGGATGGGCACCCCATCTTTCCCTGCCAGCACCACAAACATGAGAGCAATTAATCAAACTCTACTTTCCTGGGCTGTAGTCAAGTCTTTATCCGTCTATGCCACAGTGTTGCTAGGCAGCCAAGGAATTATTACAGAATATCACCACATGGCATACTATAGTCTATTTTGGTTTTTGCGTGTGCCCATCTTGTTTAGTTCCTAGCAAAATACTAGTTTGCTCTAGCAGGGAAAAAGTACTTTCTTCTCACTGCTATCTATGGACATCACTGTGGATATGCCTGCATATAACATCCCCTCTTTGATAAAAGAAATCCTTTAAGCATTTACCATGTATATAATTTTTACCTAAGATTTTACCAGAATGGTTAAATCCCTTTGCAGGCTTTGGGCCTTCTGCAATACTAGGAACTGCTGAAGCACTCTATGTCTGAGATGTATTGCTCGGCAAAAAACTATTAGACATACTGCTAACCAATTTAGACATTATTTATTTATTCTTACACTTGGTTCACTGGGGTAGTTTCATTAGGCCAAAGGCCTCTTTTTAGGGAAGACTAGAGGTTGTATTCTTCAAGCACGTCATAAATTGTATCAAAATTCGCTGACAATGTAAAGGAGCATTAATTCACTGGCAAACTAAATGGGGCATTATTTAAGTAATTGCTGTTCATTAAAGGAAATACTGCCCCCTGGCCATGAAAGACTTCAGTTGTTCACCATACCTTGCAACCTTTAAGAGCAGAAAATCTGGACAAAGCCATAAATAATGAGAGGACAAAGGCAACAACAATAGGGACACTTTTTTAAATATTGCTATTACAAACTTTGAAAGTTGATAGAATAATATGTTTTGCATTAATGTGAATTTTCTGAAGGGTATAAAGTCTATAACTCAAATGTTTACCATTATTTTCTGACTTCGGTCCTCCGTGATTTGCCAATAATTTACCACAAACCACACTTTTATGAGAAATAGACCAAAATATGGACCAAAAGTCTTGACAGTCCAAGAAAATCCATGCAGTTGAGAGGTATGTTGTTCACCCTATCTCAAAGAGAATTTTTTAAACTTCTCAGAGCTTTAAACACACTTCAAACAAGCTTCAAACATTCTTTTTTAGTCTAGCATACTTTTTACACTTCATCTTCTGCAGTGTCATGCCACTAGCTTCACCTCTTCTACATGCAGTTACACTAGATTGCATAACTGCTAACATCGACTGAAATTGTTTGGTAATGCCGTGCTAAGTAAAGACTGGTGTAGTTAACAGTTCCTTGAAGTATTTAGATGTAGCAAGCACTGCTAAATATGCTCCTAAATTCATTCTTCAACAGATCATACAATGGCTGTCCCATTGCGCAACAGATGCGTTTCTCAACATATCTTACCGTGCCAAGAACTCCATTCAACATTTGAAGATTCTCTGGTTGATTGAGCTGTGTAACAGTTTCCACATTATTTGGGTGTGACCTAGCCTTAGATTTATTAGTTCAATATCTCAAAAAGCTAAGCTGCTTCTGTCCAAGAATTCTACTTATTTAATTTCAGTCTTGCAAATTCAGGTTTACGTGAGGGACTTCTACAACATGCACCATGTTCATCCTTAGTGCTTTCTCATATTAAAATGTCATCTATAAACATAGGCAGGCCTTGTAATGTTCTCCTCTGAAACATTTTAGGAGTAGTTGGAGTTTAAAATGCTAGTTTATCAAGGCAATGTCTGGCAAACAGCAAGCAACATACTGCTCCCAAAATAAAAAGGGTATCTGCCCCAGTCCCCTCACAGCATCTAGTGAAGAAAATGACATAGCTACACTCAGCTTTCTCAGTCTCTCTTTCAGAATGGGTAAAATTATTTTTTCCTTTTTACCTGTTTCATTGTCTTTTTAAAACAATGCAGTTTTGCACCTGTCATTTTTGCTGTAGGACTGTCACCATGAGAACATACCAGTTTAGCACCCTCTCATAAGTGTAAGACACGTAAATGTGAATCTAACAACTTCAACAAATAAAAGGCATTTGTTAAAAGAAAGTACAGTGAATTTCAAAACATACACTGTGGTGCTGTTAAAGCATTTTTGTAAAGGGCTACACCCCCCCCCCTCACACACACACACACACACACACACACACACACACACACACACACACACACACACACTTCATTACATCCATAGCTGTCCCTCTTACCTGGAGCGACACACAAGCCCTTCAGTAGATCCCCATCCATAGTGTCTCCAAATCCGGGCCACAAGATCCAATCCATAGCGACACCATTAACTCCAAATCCCTTGGGCCATTAAATCCATAGGGACACCACCAAGCGAGATCCCCCGATGAGACTCCTGGAGCACATCCACCACGCGAGATCCCCAGCGAGACTCCAGCCTGCCGACGTTGCAGTCTGGGTCCGATCTTTTTCCAGCGACAGTCTATGCAGTTTTTGCATAGACTTCTGGGATATCTGCTCTGACATGTTTCCCAGTCCGGACTGCTGCTGCGGCAGTCTGCGCATGCTCCAGACTGTCTCAGCAGCAGTCTGGACTAGTGCGCATGCGCCAAAGTCCGTGAATTTTTTATTTTTTTTATCCGCGCAAATTTTAATTTTTTTTTATTTCTTTTACTTTCTTTACAGCGGTTTACAGCTGAAGGAGCTGCAGTCTGGCAGTCCAGTAGCACGGGCTGCCCCTGGTGACCACTGTATATTGTGGTCAACTTTTGCAGCTAAAAGTTGAATACCTCACAGCACCATTACCTTCCATACTCTAACAAATAGCCAAGAAATCAAACTATGGTCAGAATTGAAAAGCATGGACTGGTCTTCTGTCCTGCAACAAAAACAATATGATACTTCTGTGCAGTGCCTTCTTAACATTCTCCTGCCTTTGCAAGAAAAATGCTATCCTTTCAAAACACAGAAGAGTCAAGGTTAACCTATTACCCTATCTGTCTCAAGAGTTAAATAAGGCCCTCAAGACATGGAGGGCTGTTTATTAAAAATTTAAGATCATTAATTTCTGGTGTGACTACAGATAATGCTCTTTGTACAGAAATGAACATAAATGCATGATAAACAAATCAAAACCTTCCTACTTACAAAAATGCCAGGCAGCATTCTTGGAAATCCTGTATAATCTCCCTCAACAATTGGTCGATCTCCAATAACAGACTGAAACAAATATAGAACATTTCTTCTGCCCCTTCAGTGTCACTTCAATTCTACTTCTCCCCTTCAGGAATGTAACGCTTTTGCTAAATCAAATAGCAGTTCTAGGACAGGTTACTAAATGGCTCAGAAGAGCTCACAACTATGGAGGAGATGGTTCTGATGATCTGTACCCCAAATTCATTAGGGTCTGTAATGCTTTCATTGTGCCGCATCTTCAACACACATTTCAGGACATCACTACTAGTGGCTTGTTTCCTATTCCCTGGAAAACACACATTGTTATTCCAGTTCCTAAACTGTCTTCTAACACAGCAACAAATTAATTTTGGTCTGCAGCTGTACTATCCCCTTGACCAACATCCTAGGAAAAACTGCCACCTGCAGGCATCAGGAGTTTTTTAACAAGGGTGCAAATGAAAATGGACCCCAGTGTTCCAGCTTAGCTATCTGCAAAACATATAAATAAACACAATACAATAAATATTCATATTGACAAATGTATTCATTAAGCAATAACCCATGCCTGGGTGTGGGTAATGCTGGATTTACCCACGGTTGGTGTGGTTTGGTCACGAGGGCGAAGCCTGAGGGGCCAAACAAAGACAACCATGGGTAAATCCAACCTTACCCACACCCAGAAGTGGGTTATTGCTATTATACAATGACATTATTTAAGAAAAAAAATACTTTTCTTAAATAACAGCATTGTATAATGCCTCCGTGCTGCCCTTCCAAAGCTGTCTGGTATTCTGCAGCAGTTCTTATGTACTGCGCATGCATATGCTTACGCAGTTCATCAGAGCTGTATGTGGAAGCAATGGAGAAAGGAAGATCTCCGTTGCTTTTTTTTTAAGCTATCTCGCTATGTTAAACTCATTTAACATAGCGAGATTACAGCAACAAAGCTCTTCCATTCTCCGTTACTGTGTAACACAAAAAAAAAAAAAAGACATACTAATGGAAAAAGTCTGGGTGACTGGACCTTTTTCCATTAGTATAAGTCTGATTTATAATGGGCACGCTGACCAATCAGCATGCACGATTTGGAATATTAATGGGGGGGTCAATTATTATTTACAAATGATTGTTGTGCATATCTTTTATCATGAAGCTACTTCAAGCCTTTCCATTTGTGGCCATTCCTTCTGTGCTGATCCAATCAACTAGTCTTCACAGACGTAGTTGTTGTTGCCTGTTGGAAGTAAAAGTTTATACACTTCGTGGCAAACCAGTATGGTAGCTTAGTGGTAAGAGCTGTACTTAACCCCTTCAGGCTTTAGGATTCTGTTCTGATAAGAACTCTTACACCTCCAACATTTGAGGTTCATTCCTGATCTCTGGTCCAGGTCTGTGAGGAGTTACACATGTTTTGTTCATGTCTACATGAGTTTTCTCTGTATATGCCTATATTTTCCTAACTCTTGAAAATATTATGCTCAAATGGCTAGAATAACATTTTTCACATATATAATGATGTGGTATTTGCCCTTGTGGTCCACTGGTGGCTAAAAAAGTTTCAGACAGGACAAGTTTCCTTACCCAATTAACAAATTAAATTAGATCTATTTTAGAAATAAATTAGACAATTTCTGTGCAGTGTAGAAAATTTCATTTACCTGACCTGACTAAATCAACTGCAGTAATTCCAAAAGCTACATGTTAAGCTGTCTAGACACACTACCCTATCTGTCTTATAGAAAATTGTGTTTCCATATATCATGCTTGGATATGTGTTGGTTAAATGAAAATGAATTCAGTGAAGACCAACACTTCAAGGCAGTTGGTTAAAAAAATACTACAAGCTCACATTAAACATAAAGCATTTTTCTGAGGAGGGCTTTCACCCTTCCACCTCCACAGAGCAGTGGGAGACTCCCTGTGCTTTCCTTTAATTGTAATTAACTCCATGGTCACTGTATTTTGAGGAAAAGGATGTACTGACTTCACAGTATATGCATCTTGCATGATCAGCCATGGCAAACAAGGATTCACAGTTATTGTCTTCAACCAGCTAAACCAGTCCACTAATGCTCTTACACCATTTAAATATATATATATATATATATATATATATATATATATATATATATATATATATACATATATATATATATATATATATATATATATATATATTACATTAAACAAATGACCCACAAACTATCAACATATTTTCAAAACCAGTTACTTTCTGTTTTAATGTAATGCATTCTACAACTCATTTTTATTTCTTCCACTCTGCTTTTTAAAGGAAGGCAAATGATCATTTTTGCGGTGCTGTCCAAGTACAGTTGGTGATCTGTTAGTTACCACAGGGGTGTGAAGGGAACCTAACACACTATCATGTTTAATTATTAATTCATTAATATTAATATGATTAAATGTTATAATTTGGATAACAGCAGCATTACACAGTAGGATTGGACACCCTTTGTTGAAGGCCTTAAAATTAGCTGGTAAGTAATGGTTGGCGGCAGAAGGGGGCATAGCTAGCAAACCTGTGCCACCCTTTTCCAGGTGTGTGTGTTTGTATATAAATCAAACCTCAAAGAGTGTGTGTGTGTGTGTGTGTGTGTGTGTGTGTGTGTGTGTGTGTGTGTGTGTGTGTGTGTGTGTGCGTGTGTGTGTGTGTGTGTGTGTTTGTCAGCTACTTGGGCAGGGACACGAAGCACCGGTTGGACAGATTGGGTGCTGGAGGTTTTGGCTTGTCCACTCAGCTGAGATCTCAACCCTATAGCTGTGCCAGTGGAGATTCTTACTGGGGATTCGGAAAAAGAGGGAGAAACCAGCCTCATACTGACTGTGGTCTCTGTGTGCTCTTAAGGGAAATTGCACTTTACTGTGTGTGTACTTGTCATCCTCCCAGTGTGTACATCCCCTTGCTGTTGCCTGTGGTGAGGATTGAGGCTCCTTGATTACTGGGCCAGTGCAGGGACATCACATATTAATGTAAATTAATATCATGTTTAATTAATGATTATCATAACAGATGTAATGTTATGCAAAAGCCAACCAGCTCCTATCTGGCCTAAAGTGTGTGGTAACAAACTTGCTTTCTGTGCTAGAAGCTGGACATAGAAGTCTGATAATGTGATAGTTTACATGCTACGTCCTGCTGCTCCTTTCAAGGCTGAATATCTGAATGCAGTTACTTGTTAAAAGGAGACATTCTGGTGCCCTTGGAAGTTAAATCTTCTGCTCTGGATTGATTGCCATATTTCCACAGCATGTTGAGTGCAAGTTGCTATTCTTCAGGAAGAAGAACAATTTACATAAACCTAACAGGTGACCCAGTCTAAAAGGTATCTTCCAAGCCTACCTACCCCCAATAAACCTGCATTCAACAAACAATGCCTTACAATCCACTCATAAAGCTAATAATTCATTAGGGAAGTTCTTTACTATATTCACATCCACAAACAATGGAACTTACTACTTCTACCACTAAGACTCAATAACAACCTATCTACTTTCGAAGACCAACTAAAAAATCATCTGAAGGACTCCTAGCAATGCTTTTACTCTTCTCCTGATACGTCAAACACAAACAACCTCTCACTTACCGCCACTTTCCTACATCTCTCATGGCCTCCAAATTATTTTGGCCTTAGAAATAAACAGCAAAGACATAATTGTAAATAAAATGTATATAGTCCAAGTTTCTTGCAACTACTGCTAATCTTGCTACTCATATTAGAACTTCTTGACACTAATGTCTACAGCTAACATTGCTGTGCCAATAACTTACTGCTCTACACACTAAAGGGCACACTTCCCTAATGCAACTAGAATTTCATATCTAACTCCCACTTTAACACAGGTATCTCTGTTTACTCATGCATATCAATATTTACAGCTGTTCTACTACTAGTGCTTGCATATGACATATTCCATTTCAGCATGATGTTGTGATTGTACTAGTGGAAATGTACTGAACAAGTGTGATTGTACCACTACTAATGTGTTATTTTATTCATTATGATTTTATGTAACAGAATCAGTTCAATACGCTAGTGCATGTCAAAGGTGATACCAATGTTTAATGTACTGATGCTAATTTACATTGCATTATATTGTATAATGGTACTTTTTAACCTCGGGCTATGGTGAAAAGAGATTGTACAGTAGTTGGACTTCCTTGGTCAAAGAAGGCTAGCAGCTGACTCCCATCCATGTGCTTTGGGCCTCGAGTTCAGAATGCATTTTGCATCAAAGTGCTGCTGTTCCACTGGTTTGGCTTTTTGACCCCATGCAGTCAGTCACACAGCTGCATGCCTTTTTTTAGTAAAATACATTATGAACCTGTTTGGTGCTGCGGTGGTGCAGCAGTAGCATTGTCGCCTCACAGCAAGAGGTTCTCCCATTCGATTCTCAGCTGGAGCACCTTCTGTGTGGAGTCTGCATGTCCTCCCCACAGTCAAGTGACTTTAAAAACATGCAGGTAGGTGCATGCGTGAATGGACGTGCCTTCTTTGAAGGTTGGGTGTTGGGCTGGCAATTCAGCACCATAAAATCCACTGCCTATCATTAGTGGACCGGAGTTCTGCTGTGGTGACCCCTAACTGGGGAAAGCTGAAAGAAGACATTATGAACCTGTTTGACCTCACGTGCTTTGTATAATATCCAGAAAATGACTGCCAATTAAGAGGCATCCCCACTGCTTTTCTTTGCTACTATTTCTCTGTTTTTGTCTATGGGAAAAATTCTGGTAAATCTTGTCTAAGCAGTGTATAATGAAAGATTATAGCCCTGTACATGACACTGGGTTATAGAGATTCACAGTCCATTCCAGTGGTAGAAGTTAATAGAAACAGCCTGCACTCATAAACATCAAGCTTGCCAGTCCCATTTCCTGTTATTTAAATAAGCAGCATTCACCTTAGCAAACTTAATTACTCAGGCATTGGAAATACTGCTAATGACAGGGGTTACTATAAATTGTAACTAAGTAACTGCTACCAGCACAGAACTGTAACAGGAAAAAATGTTGTTTTATTTCACAGTTATAAACCATTATCCCTTGGTGGTATGACAGCAGTATGAATCATTCTACATTTGACAGCAGGGGATTGATAAGTGATAATAATAAATCACTCTTTAGCTGAAATGTTGTTGATAGCACACAATAAGAGGTTGTGTCATAGGTAAATGTCATACTGAGAAAGCAGACGTACTACCTACCTCCTTCTCGCTACTTTATTTCAAAAGTTATGACTTGGCATTTCTGCTATGTTAGTCATAAGGAACACTCAATTGAACGATGTGTGTTTTCCTTAAATGTTCTCTGCCCGTATTTTCCATGCCTGCAGAGCTAATTATAGTAATGTAATTAAAACATAGGCTGCACATACTGCATCTGAGATCATAGTAAAAATGTTTTTCATGATGTTCTCTAATTTTGTTTTTCCATTCCCAATAGTCCATATTACCTTGGGGCTGCTGAAGAAGATCTCATGGCAGGATTGTTTATATATTATTTTTGTCAACAATCCAAAGTGTATTTTCAGTATGAGGAGGGTACCAAACTTAAGATCAACAAATTAAGTATAAAACATGCAGTCTTCTGAAGGATACTATTGGAAATGACCAAGAAAAGTGCACATTATGGCAGTGCACCAGTGCTAATAAAGTAGCATTCATAAACAGGGTGATTTCACTCTACATTTTCCAGGAATTAAAGAAACTGTAAGAGCCTAATGTTAACACTAGATTTTATAAATGAATACATTATAACAAGCTATAAAAGCAGAAATACAGTTTAAAGAAGACAAAGAACTATAGATTTGAACCATATGGAGCAGTACCCTCTCCCTTAATATGTCAATGCCAGAAAAGTTCTGGGTTAGGAATGAGCATGCAGAAAGGTAATAAATCAACTTCTGACTTAAATTTTAGGGGAATTACTACAAATGTATGTCAGGACTTGTAGTACCAAGCATTTAGTTATTATATAGAACTAAATAATTTAAAATTGTTAACACCACTCTAGCCATAGTATTATTTTAACGGTTTACTATCAAAATCTTGCAAACAGGAAAAGTTGAATGGGTACGTTCAACATTTCAAATAATCGAAAAAAAATGTTGAAGTCACAACAGCCAGTGCACACTAGCATTTGCTGTTGTGGATTCAACATTTTGAATGTAGATCACACTATAGTGGAGATAGGGAAATGTACCTTTTCCCTCACTGTAGTCTGATCTCAGAGTTTGTATATATAAATAGCAGAGGGTGTGGGGGATGTAAGGGGATGTAGGGGGGCTTGCCCCCTACAAAACCTTCATAGGTCATGACCGGAAGTGTGATATTTTCAGTAAAGTTGACATTCTCAAGTTGTCGACCTTCCTTAAATACCTGGTCTGGTCATGTTCCTGTTCGTGAATTTGATTTCTGACATTTCAGGTTGGAAATATGAACACTCGCACATTGCAGGTGCTAGATTTTGATAGTAAACCTGTTTTAGCAATAATCCATGCTAGAGAATAGCAATGCAGTATTTACCCATAGCTGCTCTGATTTGGTCATGATGTTGAAGTCCAAATGAACAAACAAAGCCAGCTATGGGTAAATCCTGCATTACCCAAAATAGAAATTTAATTCAGTATTATACAGTGACATTATATTAAAAAAATGTCTTATCTTTTTAATCTCTCTCTTCCTATTCTGTCATGTAGTGGAAATTTGACTGATATACTGCACATGTGTAGGGCATATATGGATTTATGGTTTCACAGTATATTGGTAACATGCAGTTTTTGTTCACTTTTTATTGGAGTTATATTTAAAAAGATGCAGTGGTGTATCTATTTTTTGTCTAGTTTGTGCATGTGAAACTGCTGTTGGTTTACTTCCACTGCTGAATGGACAGCTGCTGTATTACTATCATTTTCTTACTGAACTCTGTTTGCCATTATTTTTATGTTTGAGTTATACCTGGAAAGACTAGATGGCTTTTTTGTTCTATGAGGCACCAGGCTATGTTATACATGTGTCTTGACTGTATTTTAACTATCATGGTTTTGCATTTAGTTTTGTGAGAACTGTATGCACAATGTTCCCCCGATGTGACTGCTGTACTTTATCCCATTGGTAGCACTCAGTTTAATTGTTGCTTCCAGTTGGTATGCATGTTCTAGAATGCTAATGAGGCTTTACTGGTTCTTCTGTGAAATGCCGACTTTCTGAAAGTTGACATTTCAAAAAAACAAAACACACAAAAAAATTCCCATAAACCAACATGGCGAAAACTCTTTTTTTCTTGTTTTTTTTTTTTTTTTTGCAAGGGACAAGCCGCTCATACCCCTCAAACTTTTATACCAACCCCATGGTTGCAACAATTTGAAGAGGGGAGAAATTTCCCTAAAAAGTGAATCATTGCCAGTACAAAATTAGAAATTGCACCCAGCAATGATTTCCTATGATAAATAGTGTTTGACTTTATGCCGCTTGTCTTTTTTTTTTTTTTTTTTTTATTACTGACACTCGAGGGATTTCTCCTCGAGCATGTGTAGGGAAGCCAGCTTTATCGTATAACTTGCTGTACAGTAATAAGGTGTGCTTAAATTAATGTACAGTGACCATATCTAGGAACTTTTTGAAGGAGCTAACTCTGAGATGTAACTTTAGTAGCATGTTTTGGGAGTGCAGGGTTATAAAGGGGGAAGTTTAGGATGGTGAGGCAAGAAGAGATGCATCTATGCAACAAAAATATCACATAAGTGAACAGTGACAGCTGGTGACTTCAAATCAAAGGGGGGCTGCAGGAGACAGCTGAATGGGTTAGGCCAAGGGGAAGGGGTGTGGTCAACTAGAAAGGGGCAGGGCTATGCTCAAAACCACAACAACTGGAACTTTAATTAAATACGGCTGCCCTGGGTGCCAAACTGTCATTACAAATGTCTGATTAAGACAAAATGAAGTGTAGAAGAAAAAATATTTCAGTGCATTGGCTACATGACAGCTTACTTAATATCTAGATGGAAACAAAAAGGTTGTGAGGCATGAAAAAATAAATGATTTTTTTAAATACATTACTGGAATGCGAGTCAAAATCAAGTATATAAAAAAAAAACAAGCAGCACTCAACTCAAATCACTTCTCCTTGCACTGCAGTTCTAATTATAATTTATATTCAGCTTTATAAAAGTACCAAGTAACATGCTGAAAGTAACAATCTCTGTGATACCCTCACTTGTAAAAATGTTTCTTATCCAAAAAAGACCTGCTGCCTGACAACTATCTACTTGTTTCATGGGGAAAACATGACAAAGTAAAAAATGAACAGCAAACAAGAAACAAGCTCAAGATAAATTGCTTAAAGGACTACTGCATAGGTTATGGAACACACATGATAGATTGGCATTCTGTTTAGTTTACGGGTAAAGTCTGCAAAGATGACTGCAAGTCTCCAACAAATGTAATGAGCTTCTGAAAATACTGTAATACTGTCCTTTATTACAAATACTAGTCATATGCATTTCAATACCTAAGGCTTATACATCATCTAGTTATGTAAATATTCTCTGCATGGCAACAACAAAAAGACTTCCAGTGTTGGTAATTCTTTAACAGTATGCTTATTAAAGCTTATTTGCATCTTACAATCTCAGACAAGCTAATCTGATGGTCATTAAAGCATTGCTACTTAAACACAGAGCAACAGGGCACTGCAACAGCATGCATGTTCTAAATAATAAGAAGCATAAATCAACAGTATAAAAATAGGACAGAAAACCAGAACATTCTGCAAAATCAAGGACCGATGAAAAGCCACTGTCGTACTTCTGTCTATCTTGGATGGAGGAGTACTCTGTACACTTACACTGCATAACTGCTCCTTGTCTTTCTTGGACACATGCAGAGTCACTACATGGGGGAGTGGGGTGCAACAAGTATGTCACAATTTGAAATGTCTCTGGCTGACGGTGATGGCTCTGATACATTTGTCATACCTCTCAACCTAAGAGCAAGAAATCTGGACAAAGCCATAAATAGAAGTGGGACAAAGGCCCAAAAATAAGGACAATTTTTAAATATTGCTCTTATAAACTTAGAAAGATAATAGAATAGTAGTAGCTCTTGCATTAGTATGAATTTTCTGAAGGGCATGAAATCTGAAACTCATATGTCTGTCATTATTTTCTAACTTCAGTCTTTAACGATTTGCCACTAATTTGCCAGAAAACCACAATTTTATGAAAAAACAGACCAAAAATGTGATGCAAAAATATACAATTGCCACATAACACAGCTGGGAACCTGTCAAAGAAGGAACACTTTTTTAATATTACCACTGTTAACTTGAGCAGCTGACAAAATAAAAAAATCTACATGCATTTCTGAAATAAAAGTAATCTATAACTCTGATCATTACAGTTATTTATAATTGTAAACCCTCCAGGTTTTCTTCCAAAATTGCCATTTTGCGGAGGGATTATTAGGGGAAAGCAACATTTTGAGCCAAAACCGGGGACAGTTGAGTGGTTTGGATATTCCTAATTCTATAAAGTGATTTATTTGCATGTACCTCTCAACCTTTTAATGCAGAAAATCTGGACAAGGCCAAATATATTGTGGGAACATACAAGAAGTACTAAAAATTCCTCTTGTATGAACTTAGTTGATAGAATAACAGGTCTTGCTTTAGCATGCATTTTTCTGAAGGTTATGAAGGCTATGTCATTATTTAGTGATGTCATTCCTAAATGATTTGCCAGAAAACCACAAATTTTATGAGGAACAAACCAAAAATAAGAAACAAAAATGTATTTGTTCTGCAAAAATCTGGACAGTTGAGAGGTATAGTTCAGCCAGGCTGTCTTTGCGTTTGCTGCCCTTCCCCCCTCGCAAACTCATGGTCAAATGAAGCCTCCCCCCTGCAGCCATTCCAGTGTCCCATTACATGGCTATTTTGCCCCATTTACCATAAACACTGTAATGTGCATACTGCTTTACTTCTGTGATGATTTGGATTTCATTTGAAAGTTTTAGTTTGCATTTTACAGCACAAACATGAATAGAAAATCTGCTAAACAAAGCAATGCAGTTTCACAATAAAAATTCTTAGTATTAAAACTTATCTGCCCTTGAAACTCACATTAATTGAAACAGCATTGAAATGCACATTCAAAGAAAATATATTTTGCCAGTGGCAGATAAAGATTAACTTTGGGGCATTTTCAAATCATAGGCCCCTTGCACACAAAACATACATGTGTTCTTTGATACACATTCCTGATTTGTATTAAATAATATTCCTTGTATAATACAGTACAGTTGTTAGAGGGCATTTTAATTTATTGTTTGGAAATTTTTTCTAATAAACAATGAAACAAAATGCATGCAGCAATAATGACAAAACTGCCCAATTCAGAACATTTCCATCATAAAAGTCTACTCAAACATCTACAGTCCACCAGTATTAGTAAATATGCACAATTTCTGAAAAAGTCAAAGTCATCTAAATAATTCCACATTAACGAGATCTGTAACTAATGAAGAGGTTGCTGCTAGAAAACAACTTTATATTTCATTGTTTCATCTACAAATAAAGTACCTGTTGCCCTTGAGGAATAAATTGCCTATGTTAAATTAAAAAAAAGATAAGCCAGTAATATTGTAATAGGGGATGGATGGCAAACTGATATCGTGTTCATAATTACAAGGTATCTTCACCAAAAAGGACTGCAGCATCCACCCCCTTTACAACACAGTACAGTATCAGCAATGCATCTATATACTGTGGGAGTAGAACCCACAGCCTTCTGCATCAAAAGCAAGTACACTACCTGATGTGCTATTAACAATGCAAGCAGACTCAGCATAAGCAGCACTAAACTTCTTTTCCATGCAGCTCTCAGCTCCTTGTAAAATCTACTAGACAAGCAGCTATATCTCTCAACATTGCAGCACAAGAAATCTGGCAAAAGCCAAAATTTATTGGGGGGGGGGCAAAAGCACAAAACCCAGGGACACATTTTAAATATTGCTTGTATAATCTTGGAAAATTGCTAGAATAAAATGCTGTGTTACTACCAAACATTTCACTGGCATGTCTTGAACCCAGTACCTTGTGCAAAACAGTCAAAGCAACATATCACTATGCCAAATCAGGTGTTTTCTTAAAGAGAGGAAGACTGAAACTTAAATGGCTACTATTTAGTGAAGTCAGTTCTCACCATAGCTGTCAATCTCTTAGCACAACACACCTGAACAAAGCCAATAATAGGGGAATACAGCCCCCAAACATATTAATTGAATTCAGTTCTCACCATAGCTCTTAACCTTAGCACAAAAACCCTAGATGAAGCCAATAATGGGGGGGTTTGTGTTACCATGTGCCTTCTGAAGAAGATGAAGTCTGAAATTCAAATGTCTGTCAGTTATTATTTATTTAACATTTGTTAACCAGGAAAGTCTGACTTGGAACAAAAGGCAATTTTCAGCAGAGGCCCAGGGAGAAACATTCCATACATGTCTTTGTAACATGGGAGGACACCAGAGGAAACCAATACAAACACAGGGAGGACATGCAGACTTTACACAGAAGGCACCCCAGGCAAGAATCAAACCAGATAACCTCTAGCTGTGAGGCAGCAATGCTACCACTGCACCACTAACAGCTATTTATTGAATTAAACATCCATTCTAGAAACCACAGATTTTATGAGGAACAGAAGAAAAATATGAGGCAAAAGTCTGCAGAGTTGTCAGAGATGGTGGTGGGTAGGGAATTCAGGCTCTTGCTACCTGACTCTAAGGTACAGGGTTCAAGCCTGAGGTCTTCTCTACCCATCACCAGATATGAACTGGGCCATTACACACAGACACAAACACACACACACACACACACACACACACACACACACACACACACACAAACTCCACCATTTCAGCCTTCTTTTCTCCTGCAGTAAATCCACAGCTTTCTCCTGCAAATCCATTCACACACATGCACACACACACACACACACACTCTGCCATTTCAGCTTTCTCTTCTCCTGCAGTAAATCTACAGCTTTCTCCTGCAAATCCATTCATGCTGTCCATAACAACTTCGGTAAACCCAGCTTCAGCTTTCTCCTCTCCTGCGTTCGTGCCAGAATGCACACTTCCAGTTTCTTGGCTCGTTCCAAGACTGCTGATTCTGCAGTCCAATCCCCTTCCAGTCTATGCTGTTAGCACCACATAGACTTCTGGGGAATTAGCAGTCTGCTTCCTTCTTCCTGAATCCGGACTGGAAAGGCAGCAGTCCGAATTCACTTTGTATGGAGGATTTGTAGGACTGTAGGACTGTACCATTGTGGTTCACAGCTGGGGGCGCTGCAGTCCTGCAGTCCAATATCACGAGCCACCAGTGTAAGTGAATTGTGTACAAATTTTCTTTTTGGTTGGTTTATTAGTGTGAACGTAACCAACATGGGGTTCCAATACCTGGCACTAACTGTAAAACAGAAAACAATGGTACTAACAGCAGAAAGTCAGTGAAAACAGGTGGTAATGGACCATGGGCTAAGTGACTTTGGTATTTTGGTCATAACATCTGAAGCCCTTTGGTTTACATAGAGACCTAAAATCACAGGACAAACCCTGTCCTTTCCACAGATATGCAAGTAACAGCCCATTGCAGAGAAGCTGTTATTCAGAACAGGTGAATGCATTAAAATCTTCACAAAATTCCTAAACATAGAGGTTTAAAGACAGCATGTTTGGCTACATCTGTGAGAAGGAGTATAGATGCAGGGAAAGAACACACTGTTATAAAATTATAATGGCAACAGGGGTCTATATAAAAAGACCGAATGTTCACAGCTGTGAATATGACAACCACGACACGTAAACGCCGAACAGCTGAAACAGCAAAACATGTAAACATCGAAATATGGAAAGCTGAACACATTTCTGAAAACAACAGTGCCATATGGGTAAGTAAAACTTATTTAAACATACCTCAATAAACACACTTTTACAGGGGGACAAGCCCCCCTGCACCCCCTACTTATATATACCACTACAGTGGGTAAAAGGATATATTTCCTCTTCCCCACTAACACCCTCCTGGCCAAGGAAATCCATTCGGTGTTCTGTATTTCGATGTTTACGTGTTTCGCTGTTTCAGCTGTTCAGTGTTTACATGTATTGGTTGTCGTATTCGTGGTTGTGAACATTCAGTCTTTTAATATGGACCCTGGCAACAGTACTAATAGCTAAATGTGTGTAGTCATCAAAAATGAGGAAATATGAAAAACAGGAAATGAATGAACTCAAAAAAAGTCCACTGTATTTTTAATGTTTTATTAGAAATGGCATTTCTCTTAGCTACTGTCTGACTGAATGAAGCATGTTATGTACTGCTGTATTGCTTGTCAGCAGATAATAAGAAATAATATTTCATAAAGTATTTTGCAATTGGTAATATCCACTTAGCTGCCATGATAATTTTTGAGAGGCTTGCCTGTTACTTTAGCATGGTAAACAAAGCTTTTCTCAGGGCCCTGAAAAATGTCCTCATATAAATAATAACAGAAATCAGCAGTGCTTCTCTAATTGTTGCAGCCTTCCTGTATGCACAAACAAATCAGAAACATGCAACTTTATTACAAACATTTCTTGACTTGCAGTTTAACATTCTTCCACATTGTTGTGTTTTTCCCCCTAGTTAAGCTCCTTAACCTGTCCAGACTGTTATGAAAACTGATCTTCAGGCTTTATTTTCAACATGTTTGAAGAATGTATTTCAGCACTGGGAAAGAGTACAACATTGAAATGATGCAGTTAATGACAACCATTAAGGCAACTTCATAAACATCTGGGACAGATGTAAGTATAAATAAAGACAAACACTATATGAGCACATGTAAACTGAGAACCTGCCTTCCCGAAGAGACACGTATGTATGCGCACATGCTCCTCTCCCCAACACAAGTCTTTTAATTTAATTACACACACACACACACACACACACACACACACACACACACACACACACACACACACACACAAGTCTTTTGATTACCATTAAAATATCTGGCTACACTGTAAAATCACAGTCATAAAACTGGTAGTCTTAATTTTGAGGCAGAACATCTTAATATCAGTTTGTGTGTTCTATCTATGAAGCACTTTTCAGTAAGTGATAATAACATTATATCTTTTCTAACAGTTAGCAGTAGTCATTTGTAAAATGCAATACTTACTTCCATTCTGCAGGGTATTAGGGACTAACAGAGATTCCAAGAGCTAAGCTGCTGTCTGACTATTGCATTGTAACTCATAACCACATGATAGCTTTATCAATTCCCAAGGTCACCCACTCATTTAGGTATTATCACTTGCAGCAGACTCTTTTCAGATGGAAAATTAGTTTACTGGCAGGATCAGCAAATTATGGCACAATAAATTCACAAAGTACTGTGAATGAAAAAACTACACTGGTAAGCTGGATTTAATAATGGAAATTTCTGAAGTTTTGGATCTGTGTTGCCAGAAATGAGTGCAGACTCATAGCTGTAATGGTTGCTAATACTTATAATTTTAACTGTGTAGACTGCATTTTATAAAAATAATATTTTGAAAACATTTGTCCAATTTGAAATACAGTTTTATATAGCAAGTGCTAAATCTTCTTGCAGCAATCATAATCTACTGTAGATATGAAAAAATATGTATCACGAAAAAGTTATATTTTAAGCAAAATGTGTAAAATATACAATGTTGTCCTCACCTCATTAAGTGCTGAGTAATAACTTTTGGAATGTGCAAGTTCTCAGCTTTAGGACCTTTACCATGTGTTGTCTAGATGAAGTGTTTGAAGTACAAGCAAACAAGCATTTCTTGTGTAGGAAGGACTGGGATTCTGTAAGTAAATAAATAAATAAGCATTAATTTGCCTGTATCTGAGGAATGACACTGATCAGGTGCTGAAATCTCTAAGGTGGTTAGAAGGAAGATTTATAGTCAATAATGTATCTGAGAATTGAAAGATTGCAAATACTGTACAAAGGCTGGAAAACAGTGCATAAACACATTGGTGCAAAACTCTACAGTGATGACACAGTCTTTGTCAGGGGTGGCTTGTGCTACTGGACTGCAGGACTGCAGCCCCTCCCCCCAGAATATAAAACAAACTTAAGAAGAAAAGTAACAAAACAAAAAAAAAGAAAAGAAATAAAAAAAAATGCTGGTCCCGGACTTCTGTGCATGCGTGATTGGCATTGCCGGAACATCACACATGCACACAGGAATCCGGACTGCTGGTGAACCAGTCTGGATAGGAAGACAGACATTCTCTGTACAGAGATCCCAGAAGTCTATGCAGTTACAACTGCATAGAATGGAAGAGGATAAGACTGCAACATCTGCAGGCTGGAGCCTGCTCTCGCAGGGACAAGGACCTTGCTGCTGTCTCACAGTGCTTTTGAAACGTGCATTTGGTAGGATGTAAGTGGAGTGGAATCGAGGGGCTATTGAAATGCACATTTGGTAGGATGTAAGTGGAATGGAATCAAGGGGCTTTCGAAATGTGCATTTGATAGGATGTATGTAGAATGGAGCTGCTGCAGAAAGGGAATTAAGCTCAGGCGCGCGTGTGTGTGTGTGTGTGTGTGTGTGTGTGTGTGTGTGTGTGTGTGTGTGTGTGTGTGTGTGTGCGTGTGTGTGTGTGTAATACCCCCAGTGACTAGAAAAACTCAGGAAATATACCTGATGCTGGCTAGACTCAAACACTGTACCTTAGGAGTAGGTAGCAAAAACTTGAATTCCCTACCCGTCACCATTTGTCAAAGTTTTGCTTCATACTGTTGTTCTGTTTCTCATAAAATCTGTGGTTTTCTGGAAAATAATGACAGGCATTTGAATTTCAGAAAGTACATGGTAACACAAAACCTTTTATTCTAGCAAGTTTCTGTTTATAAGATCATTGTTGGTTTTGTCCAGGTTTTTTTTTGTGCTAAAAGGTTGAGAGCCACAGTGAGAACTGAATTCACTGAATATGTGTGGGGGGGCTGTATTCACCCATTATTGGCATTGTCTAGGTGTTTTGTGTTAAGACGCTGAGAGCTATGGTGAGAACTAAATTCACTAAATGATAGCCATTTAAATTTCAGTCTACCTGGCTTTCAAGAAACAGCTGATTTGTCATAGTGGTATGTTGCTCTGACTGTAGTGCACAGGGTTCTAAGTTCAAGACTTGGCAGTGAAATGCACGGTGGCAACACGGCATTTTAGTCTAGCAATTTTCCAAGGTTATAAAACCAATGTTTAAAATGTGTCCCTAGTTTTTGGGCTTTTGTCCTCCCCCAATAAATTTTGGCTTTTTCCAGATTTCTTGTGATTTAAAGTTGATAGATACAGTTGAGTGTTGAGAGATACAGTTGAGTGTTGAGTGTATTTTTCAAGGAGCTGAGGGCTTGAAGAGAAGTATAGTGCTGCTCATGCTGAGTCTGCTTGCATTGTAAATAGCACAACAGGTAGTGTACTTGCTTTTAATGCAGAAGGCTGTAGGTTCTACTCCCCAGTATATAGATGCATTGCTGATAATGCACTGTGTTGTACTTTTAAAGGGGGTGGATGCTACAGTCCTGAGAATGTCCTCTTTGGCAGAGATACCTAGTAACGATGAACCTGTTATCAGTTTGCCATCCATTCCCTTTTGCAATATTATTAGCTTATCATTTTTTTATGCAACATAGGTAATTTATTCCTCAAGGGCAACAGGTACTTTATTTGTCGATGAAACAATGAAATATAAAGTTGTGTGCTAGCAGCAACCTCTTCATTAGTTACAGATCTCTTTAATGTGGAATTATTTAGATGACTTTTACTTCTGCAGAGATTGTGTATATTTACTGATACTGGTGGATTGCAGAAGTAGAGTAGACTTTTATGATGGGAAATGTTCTGAATTGGGCAGTTTTGTAATTATTGGTGCATGCATTTTGTTTCATTGTTTATTGGAAACATGTTCAAAACAATACATTTAAAACACTTTCTAACAACTGTACTGTATTATACAAGGAATATAATTTAATACAATGAGGATGGTGAATCAAAGAACACATGTATGTTTCCTGTGCAAGAGGCCTATGATTTTAAAACATCCCAAAGTTAATCTTTATCTGCCACTGGCCAGATGTGTTTTCTTTTAATGTGGGTTTCAATGCTGTTTCAATGAATGTGAGTTTCAATGGCAGAGAAGTTTTAATGCTGAATCTATTTTCATTGTGAGACTGCATTGCTTTGTTTAGCAGATGTCTATTTGTGTTTGTGCTGTAAAATGTAAAATAAAATGTTTAATTGAAATCCAATTCATCATAGAAGTAAGGCAGTATGCACATTACAGTGTTTATGGTAAATGAGGCAAAGTAGCCAAGTAATGGGACATTGGAATAGCTGCAGGGGGAAGGACCCATTTGACCATGATTTTGTGAGGGGGGAGGGTGGCAAATTCAGACAGTCCTGGCTGAACTATACCTCTCAACTGTCTAGATTTTTGCAGAATTAATAGATTTTTGCTTTTTATTTTTGGTTTGTTCCTCATAACATTTGTGGTTTTCTGACAAATCATTTAGGAATGAAGTCACTAAATAATGACAGACATTGAGTTTCAGACTTCATACCCTTCAGAAAAATGCATGTAAGACCTGTTAGTCTGTCAACTAAGTTTATACGAGAGAAATTTTTAGTACTGTTTGTATATTCCCCCAATATATTTGGCCTTGTCCAAATTTCCTGAGTTAAGAGGTACACCCAAATAAATTGCTTTATAAAATTAGGTATATCCAAACCGCTCAACTGTCCCCAATTTTGGCTCAAAATGTTGCTCTCCCCCTAATAATCCCTCTGCAAAATGGCACATTTGGAAGAAAACATGGAGGGTTTACAATTAATAAATAATTGTAATGATCAGAGTTATAGATTACTTTTAATTTCAGAAATGCATGTAGATTCTCTTATTTTGTCAACTGCTCAAGTTAACAGTACTAATATTAAAAAAGTGTCCCTTCTTTGACAGTTTCCCAGTTGTATTGTGTGGCTATTTTATATTTTTGCATCACATTTTTGGTTAGTTTTTCATAAAATTGTGGTTTTCTGGCAAATTAGTGGCAATTCATTAAAGACTGAAGTTAGAAAATAATGACAGTCATTTGAGTTTCAGATTTCATACCCTCCAGAAAATTCATTCTAATGCAAGATCTTATCTTTCTTAGTTTATAAGAGCAATATTTGAAAATTGACCTAGTTTTTGGGTGTTTGTCCGACTTCTATTTATGGCTTTGTCCAGATTTCTTACTCTGAGGTTGAGAGGTGTGACAAATGTGTCAGGGCCATCACCGTCAGCCAGAGATATTTCAAATAGTGACATACTTGTTGCACCCCACTCCCCCACGTAGTGACTCTGGATGTGTCCAAGCAAGGCAAGGAGCAGTTATGCAGTGTTAAGTGTGCAGAGTTTCCCTCCATCCAAGGTAGACACAAGTACTACTGTGGCTTTTCATCTGTCCTTGATTTTGTAGAATGTTCTGGTTTTCTGTCATATTTTTATACTGTTAATTTATGCTTCTTCTTATTCAGAAAATCAACAATCAAATAAACTGCTCAAACCAATGCTAATACACTTGTCAGAGTCAATTGAAGGAATTTTTATCTGAAGTTATTCTGCTCTTCAGTAACTTGAACTAAAGCTAGTGTTGGCTGAATTTTGTTATTTGCTAGTAATTACAGGTGTGGGGGTAGCCACATTCTTTGATTTCCTGTCCTTGCATATTTAAACTGGTGCATGTGAAATAATTCCTGCTTTAAAACTTCAGCTTGGCCAGCTAAAAACTTGGTTATATTCAACTGGACGTATAAGAGAATTTAAGTACCTTTTTCTGCACTTTTTTTTTAAAAAATACAGTATTTAAATTGATTTAAACTGTGTATGAAGGAGTGTTGAAAGAATTTTTATCTGAAGTTATTCTAGCTTTATTTCCTGTCCTTGCATATTTAAACTGGTGCATGTGAAATAATTCCTGCTTTAAAACGTCAGCTTGGCCAGCTAAAAACTTGGTTATATTCAACTGGACGTATAAGAGAATTTAAGTACCTTTTTCTGCACTTTTTTTTAAAAAATACAGTATTTAAATTGATTTAAACTGTGTATGAAGGAGTGTTGAAAGAATTTTTATCTGAAGTTATTCTGCTCTTCAGTTATTCCCACCCACCCGCCCTGTTTTTGTTTTGGTGTTAATCTTAGTGGCATTGAAACTGCCCGCCCCTCAGCCTGCCTCTGGGCCCATCTCATTTGCTCACTCAACTGAGTGCAGTGAGATCATATTCTGATTTCAGGCACTCCTACTGTGTACAAAGAGAGCATCTGGGAAATAGAAAAAAAAAAAAAAAAATTAAGCTTATTTCCTGCCTTTCTTGTTAAGTGGTACAGACTATTTGTAGGCTTCTGAGCCCCAAGCCCTTCTGTGTTTGAGGGAAGCCTTCTAGCTTGTTTATTTCTTATAACTAGCCAGTTTTCTAGTTTCAGCACTCAAATCTGTTTCTTTGATCTCAGCACTTGTTCAGAAAAAAAAAAAAAAAAAAAAAAATTCATCTGCTTTTACTGTACTTGTGTTTTTACCTACTTCTTTTTACTTTTGCATCATCTTAAAATACTCAATTGTATTTATTACTGCTTGGTGTAACTCATTCTAAGCCTTTTGGTTTAAACACTTGGGCTTCGGACCAGTTAGTTGTTTTGCACTGAGAGGGTTTGTGGTCTGCACTGTTGTGGCAGAACAGGTAGCTTACATCCTTCTAGGTTGAGAACTGCTGACTGAGGGCTCAGTGTCTGTTATTCTAAAAGTGTATTAATTCTGGTTTAAGCACTTGGGCTTTCAAGCCAGTTATTTTACATTAAGAGGGTTCGTGGTCTGCACTCTTGTGGGAGGAGAGGCTGGACTCTGCCCTTCTGAGCTGGGAATTTCTGGTTAAAGGCTTATAGTGCATGCATATCTGAACTGTTCCTTACTGAAGTTGGTGCGCCTTGTTTGCTGTGGCATAGACTGGATTCGGGCCTGCTGGATCTAGCTTTGTTTGTGTAACTTGAGCACTAATCCAGACATTCTCTAAAGTATTCAATGGTATTTATTACTGCTTGGTTGTAACTTGATTAAAGTGTAGCTATCATTCAAGTCTTTTGGATTAAGCACTTGGGCTTCAGAACAGTTGTTTTACATTAGGAAGGTTTGTGGCAAGCACTGTGGTGGCAGGACAGGTAGCTTTCATCCTTCTAAGTTGGGAACTGCTGATTGAGAGCCCAGTGTCCAAGTGTATTAGTTCTGGTTTAGGCACTTGGGCTTCAGGCCAGTTATTTTACATTAAGAAGGTTCGTGGTCTGCACTCTTGTGGGAGAAGAGGCTGGACTCTGCCCTTCTGAGCTGGGAATTTTCTGGTTAAAGGTTTATAGTGCCTGAATATTTGAACTGTATCTTACTGAAATTGGTTCATCTTGTTTGCTCTAGCATAGACTAGATCCAGGCCTAGTGAATCTAGCTTTGTTTATATGCTTGTTGTTTGTTTGCTTGTTATTTCCCTGGAAGCTAATTCCACCTAATACACAACTTCTCAGCGCTTCTGTGGATCACTAGTGATATCTGCATTGCTTACTGTACTTATTTCCTTGTTTCACTTGAAAGAAAGTTACTGTTTGTCGTTTTGCATTTAGTTACTTGTAACACATTGCACTCAAGTTACCTGGCACTTGCTCACTAAAGCAATTATATAAGTCAGCACTAAAAATTAAAAGCACTACACCCTCACTCCCCACTGGCCCTTGTTTTCAATTAAGGATTTCCCAATATTATTCTAGCATGTCCAAAGGTCAGTTGTCAATCTCCTCTCCGGTCCAGCTGGTGAATCTGGGAATCTTGAGGCAATGTTATAACTGCCTCATGTACACAGACAACCCTTTCCTCCTCCCACATAACACAAATACTTGCGAGAGATGCAGCTATTTAGCCAAACTGGAGGCTGAGCTCTCTCAACTCAGGACTGGCAAGACCAGACAGGAGGAGAAGGCAACTACACACACCACAAAACCAGCCTCACATAATGCTACCACTCCACTGAATCAAACACATAAACACACAAAGACATACTCGGAGGCTCTGAGTAAAATTTACCTAAACAGCAGAGGCCTCCAAAGCAGACACCCAAACAACTGCTACCTCAAGACACCCCACAAGCAACACATAAACCACAAAAGCAGTGTGCAAAGCAGTCACAGCCCTTAAGGCCAAATACAACACCAAACATACTTGTCATAGGTGACTCCATAGTCAGACACACTGACGTCCCACTCACCAGGCTGAACAAGGAGAGGGTCACAGTAAGCTGCCTATCGGGCGCTAGAATCCGCCACATAACACAAGCACTGGTCACTCCATGGCAAGTACAAATATGACACAGTCATTGTCCATGCTGGTGTGAACGACCTGAGACGTACCTCCCTGGACTACATGAAAAGAGACATAGAGGAGCTCTCTGATTATGTAGCCCAGGCAGGTATGACCCAAACCCTGAGCAGTATCCTTCCTTCACCAAGAATGATGCCACAATATAGAGACAAGATGATCAGCTTTAACAATTGGCTTAATGTCTGGTGTCATTCAAAGGGGATCCAGTGTCTGTCTGCCTGGGATGACATGCTTGACAAGCCACGCTGCTTCGCAAGGGACGGCTTGCACCTGTCACCCCTGGGATTCCGGATATTGGCTAAGGCTCTTGCCACCCCCATAGTGCCTTTTTAGGCAAGGCTCAAATTCTAAACCTACCACCCTAGAAAACAAAAATGGGAAGAAACTGAGGGTAATGCTGCTCAATGCCAGAAGTCTAAATCTCAAAATGCACGCACTCAAGGCCCTTCTCAGTATGGAGAACATCGATGTCTGTGCTGTAACTGAAACCTGGTTCAAGGCTCCTGAGAGCACCCCGGCACTATTAGGTTTTACCTCATATCATGCGTTCCGCCCCAAAACCCGGACCACACCACAAAAGGAGGGGTGTATCCATATTCATAAAGGATACCACACCTCCAGGTTGGTGGCAATGCACTAAGCTTCGAAACCATCCAGGTGCAACTAACCATAGGCAAAACTGCTCTACAAATTGTAGCATGCTACAGGCCACCCTCTCAAACTCAGGAACCCCACACAGCCTTCCTGAAGACACTGGAGGGTATAAATGTATCTCCAAACACCATCATATTGGGTGACTTCAACTACCCGAATATAGACTGGGAACATTACTCAAGCCCTAACTTTCTAGCCCAATGGTTCCTGGAGTTCATAAATTCAAATGCCATGGAACAGCTAGTCACTGTTCCCACGAGAGGAGAAAATATACTAGATCTCATTGTCACAAACATGGGGACAAAATGCTCCACACGAAGTATATCCCTCATTGGTGAGATCTGATCATAAACTAATCTCACTGGAAATCCACATCCCGCCCCCACCCCAAGCAAAAGACCATAGTGAAGAACTTCTCTAAAGCAAACTTCACACTACTCAAGACTGGTGTGGTATCCTTCAAGGCCCCTGAGCCAGAGGAAACCACAACCCAAGCTGCGGAAGCCCTTACAAATGCCTTCTATGAACACCTCCAGGACTGCATGGATCAGGCAATCCCAAATAAAACCAAGACTCTTTCCACAAAGGGCAAATGTCCAGTCTGGTGGACCCCAGCCATTAACAAACTTTACAATAAGAGGAGAAAGCTATTACATGATAGAACAAAATCCATAAAAGGGAAGTCACCCGATCATTATTAGTAAAAAATACGAGCACTCATAAAATCAATTAAGGCCAATTTTGAGAGAAAAATTGCCATGGATTCAAAGGACAATCATAAGGCCTTTTTCAGCTATGTTAGGAACCTGGGTGGAAACTCCCAGATATGCTCAGAATTGGTCCAAAATGATACAAAAATCACTGAACCCACAGACATTGCCAACATACTGGCAGACAGGTTCAGTGCAAACTTCACCCTCTCCCCTAAAGGAGAGATAACTATCCCAGCCGAGTGTAGCCTCCCGGACATCTCAAATGCGCAGGTGAAAGCTGCTCTCTCTAAAGCTAAAAACACAGCATCAATGGGACCGGATGGTGTCCCCGGCTGTGTGCTACACGAGCTAAATGAGGAATTAAACCCGCACATAAGGCAGCTGTTTAATCTCAGCCTTACCACAGGATACGTGCCCAAGGAGTGGCGTCACGGCAACTGTGGTCCCACTCCACAAAGGCGGTGCCTCACGGACCCTGGTAATTACCGCCCCATAAGCTTAACAAGTCTAGTCTGCAAAGCTATGGAGAGGATCATAATGGAGCTCATAAACAAAGATATAGGGACTTGCAGACATTGGACCCGACCCAGTTTGGCTTTGTCAAGGGAAGATCATGCCTTTTGAACTTGGTCGACTTCTTGAAACAGTCACCAAGGCCATTGATGAGGAAAGGCAGTCCATACAGCCTACCTTGACCTTGCAAAGGCTTTCGACACAATACCCCACTCGGGTATTGTAGAAAAACTTACCAGCTTAAATGTAAACCCATATGTCACAAGATGGGTTGCAAACTGGCTTAAGGACAGAACCCACAGGGTTAGAGTTGCTGGCGCTGTGTCAGACTCCAAGCCGGTCACAAGTGGTGTCCCACAGGGCTCGGTCCTTGGCCCCCTATTGTTTGGCATTTACTTCTCAGAAGTACAGGCCAACATGGGAGGACTTTGGCTGACAAAGTTTGCAGACGACTGCAAACTGGGCGCCATAGTGGAAAGTGCATCGGACACGGATATCCTTCAGAAGGGACTCACGGAAACAGATAGCTGGTGCCAGAGCCATGGCCTGAAGTTAAACGCCAAAAAGTGTATAGTCATACCCTTCGGGAAAAACAAGGTAACCCCAAGCTACCATATAGGTGGCAATCCACTAAGCACAGAAGAGGTTATCAGGGACCTGGGGACCCAGGTTGACAGTGGCCTTTCTTTGACACTCACATTGCTAAAGTGGTTAGAAAGACCTTCTACATTGCCCACCTGATCATGAAGGGATTCACATCCAGATCTAGTGAGGTCATTGTTCCCTGTACTCTTCACTTATCAGACCAATGATCGAGTACAATGCCCCATTCGGGATGTATATCACCCGACATCTGCAGCAATTGGACAGACCCCAAAAGTTCCTCACCAAAAGGATAAAGGGACTCCAAAATCTGTCATATGCTGCCAGATTGAAGAAACTCCAGCTCTATTCAGTCGCATACCGTCTGCTCAGAGGTGACATGTGCCTGACATACAAGGCCATGTCCAACCCGGAATTAATGGACATGCTCCACCTCAAAAAATCCAAATCCACCAAAACCACTAGAGCAAGCGACTTAAACCTTAGCACGGATATAAATAGGATGTGCTGGAGGGATAGATTTATCACTCAGAGACTCCCTATGCTGTGGAATAAAATCCCGGTCCATGTGAGGCAGAGCACCTCGCTGACTCTGTTCAAGAGAAATCTAGACCTGTGGATGGGAGATCGTAGGTTTACCCCAGGAATCATCTCTGTGTCACTGCTGGACAGAGGCACAACAAACTAATGGGCACAGTATTTTTTCATATAAGGGGTGGCGTAAGCCACAATAATTTGGGCTAGGCTTATAAATGCCTTAGGGCAGATAGCCTAGTATAAACCTATGAACCTATGAACCTATAATTGAAATGAAATCGGAAAAGAACACAAGTGTATTCACCACGGAAACGGCAATGCCAAATACTCACAAAGTCCAATAAAGTACGAACAATTTCTTTAATCCATAAGCAGAAAAACAGGAAAATGAGCGCTTTCGCGTAGCAACTGTACGCTTCATCAGATTCTATTTTTAATACAGCTGATTCAGTTTATATAGCTAAAAGCCATATTTAATTGATGTAATTAAACAATTAGCTGACTAATAAATCATTTTACTTAAAGCAACATCTTCCTTATATTGCATAAAAACCTCACTCACTTCAATTTCTAACATGTAAACACATTGTTTAATACATTTTTAAGACTTTAAAACCTAACTATTATGAAACTTACACTAGATAATGCATATCTTTACCATAAATATAAATATAAAATAAATATATATAATGCATCACTAACATTCATGTATATAAACCTCATTTATAAAAATCAACTATATATTACTATAAACTATCATATACTTATTAAAATATATACGCGTATTATTTAAAACATTATACAGTATGTATCATAAAGTGCTTGGTGCATGTATATACAAAGACATTTATTAAATTCTAAACACTTAGAATAAATAAATAAATGAATAAATAAATACATGAAATTGATCAAGAACTGCATTATTTACGATATTTTAAAACAGGCTTCAGAGGAACATATTGATTTAACCCCGGAGGGTGATGTGCTCTCATCCTTAATATCCATTCTAATTCTTTCTGTTCTAGTATATTTACAAAATCTCCCCCTCTTTCATTCTTATCTACAATCTGTAATATTCTAAATTTAAAATTATGATCATTATATTGAATTATGTGTTTTGCTAATGCATTAAGTTCATTGCTTTTCTTAATATCGTACACATGATTGTATATTCTTTTTTTCAATTTCCTTTTTGTAAGTCCTATATAGTAAGCAGGGCAACATTCACAGGTGGCCAAATAAATAATATTGCAAGTGTCACAAGATGCAAAAAATCTGGGAATAAATGAATAATTCAGAACAGGGTGAATAAATGTCTGTGTTACTGTAATATATTTACACATATTACAATTGTTACATGGAAAAGTTCCAAATTTTGTTACAGCACATGTTTCTACTATCTCTCTTTTGTTCCGTGTAGCACATAACAACCTCTTTAAATTTTTATTATTTCGATATGTGAAACTAGGCATGTGTCCTACTAATTCTAATATTCTACTATCTGTAGTTAATACTTGCCAATGACTACTGATAATATTTCTAATTATTTTATTGTCATTTTGTGCGTTGTAACAAAATGTATTCTCTCATCATGTCTTATTATTTGTGTATTCCTATGGTTATATCTCACCTTCGCTGTCCTTGATGCATTGGATGCTTTTGTAGCTTCCATTACATAATTCCTAGTTTCTTTCACCATTTTCTTATTATATCCCCTTTTTATAAATAAATTTTCCATCTTATCAGCCTCTAGTATTAAATCTGAGTTTTCCTTACATATTCTGGTTAATCTAACAAATTGGCTCTTCACAATACCTTTAAATACATGTCTCGGATGCATACTATCATAACTGAGAAGTGTGTTTTTCCAACACTTCTTCCTATGTAGCGTAGAACAAATCTTGCCATCTTTAATTTTTAGATTCACATCAAGGAAGTTAACTTCTACATATGAGGCCTCCATAGTAAACTTTAGAAAACTAGATGTACTTTCTAGATAAAAAAGAAAATTTTCAAATTCTTTTACTGTGCCTTCCCATACAATCAGTACATCATCTACAAATCTAGTGTATAACAAAATCTTTTTGTATAGTTCATTGGTGAATAGATGTTCTCTCTCCCAATGATGAACCACTAGATTAGCGTATGTATTTGCGCAGGGTGTGCCCATTGCAACACCCCACTTTTGTAAATATAGCTGCCCTAAAAAAGAAAAGGCATTATTAGAAAGCACAAGTTCTAGCAATTGGCAAATCAGTATTCCTTTGTTAAGACTAATCTCCGGGTAAAATTGTAACAATTCTCTTATAGCTTGTATGCCTTGTTCATTAGGAATACAGGTAAATAAATTTTGTACATCTAATGTGACAAGTAGGTGAATGCCCTGTTGTAGATTAATTTCAAGATGATCTATAATATCTAGTAACTGATAAGTATCCCTCAGAATCGTTGGTATCTGATTCACTATTGGTCTTAATGTTTTTTCTAGGTAAATGTTTTATACTGTTAATTTATGCTTCTTCTTATTCAGAAAATGCATGTTGTTGCAGTGCCTGTTGCTCTGTGTTTAAGTAGCAATGCTTTAATGACCATCAGGTAAGTTTGTCTGAGACTATAAGATGCAAGTAAGCTTTAATAAGCATATTGTTAAAGAATTACCAAAACTGAACGCCTTTTTGTTGTTGCCATGCAGAGAATATTTACATAACTAGTATATGTATAAGCCTTGGGTACTAAACTGCATATGATAGTATTTGTAATAAAGGACAGGATTACAGTATTTTCAGAAGCTCGTTACATTTGTTGGAGAATTGCAGTCATCTTTGCAGGCTTTACCCATAAACTAAACAGAATGCCAATCTATCATGTGTGGTCCATAACCTGTGCAGTAATCCTTTAAGCAATTTATCTTGAGCTTGTTTCTTGTTTGCTGTTCATTTTTTACTTTGATCATGTTTTCCCCATGAAACAAGTAGATAGTTGTTGTCAGGCAGCACAGGCACATAACTGTGATTTGAGTTATGCAGCCATCTAGCCTACTTTGATTGAACTTGTATGTTTCAAGGCCAGCAGACTCATCCATTTGTGCTACTACGAGGGATGGCTGGAGAGTTCAATGCAAGGTGGGGGCTGCAGGAAGCAACCAAATGGTTGAGGCTTGCTGGAAAAACATACCACAGTGGATGCTAAATAATCTTCTAGCAGTAATCATCCATTTTAGATTATGTGTCAGAACTAGTTTGAGAAAGAGAATCCATTTTAGATGTGTGGTGGTCGAATGGGTTCCATTATGATATCACGAAAAGAAATACATCTATACCTAGTGTGTGGCCCTGATTACATGAAATAATTTATTCAAGTATACATATGATATAAACAAGCATCTTATATAATAGAATTATGTGCAGTGCAACACATGAATAATAAAGAAAAGGAGCAACATCTCCTTCATCCCTAACTTTATTAATTTCTTTTCAAGATCCCCTGAACTCTGAAAAAGTGTGATTGTTTAAAAATAAAAGTGTCACTCCTTCTTTAAGATGATGAGACCTTTGAGTCATTAGACTGTATCTCAAGTGTTTCCCTCCCCAAAACACACACACATGCACACACACAACTGCAATATGGATACATCACAACATATTTTCAAGTCTTCAGAATGACAATGGATATGGAACCTTTTTGTCTGGTCAATATTTCATCATCTTTAAAGATGCAGCAAGACAGAAAGTGCAAAGAAGAAGCCTCACCTGTGTGATGTTGTAACTGCTCATACTTGTCAGTCTGTTACACCTAAAGATGTTTTTTTTGTTAATAGCTATATCTGCTTACAGAATTGTAGCTAAGATGGTGTCACGGCAAGCATATTAATCTTATAGATAACATAGTTCAGAGAACTAAAAAATTTGGGACTACTATCAGAGTTGTGGTGCACACGCAATGAAAAACAAAAACCAAACTAGATTTGGAAAAAAATGCTGGACACAATTCCCAAAGCAATTGTTTCAAATTGAATAATAACAATAATGATAATGATAATAATAATAATAATAATAATAATAATAATAATAATAATAATAATAATAATAATAATTTTACTTACGTATTATCACAACCACATTTTCACGGTAGCGATATTTGCATACTAGAAACAAAATTAGTGCCGGGAACACTATAAAGTGTTTATAAGTCATTACTGCTAAGGAATTAGTTTGGATTTCCTTAAGGATGACAAATAACTGAAAAATTCTGCTTTTTGTTTTGTGTGCATTACACACACATGCTTGAACTGACAAGCCTGTTGTCTTACTAATGAAAGGAATGTTTTCACTGTGAGGATCGAATCATGACGATGAAAAAAACAGACACAGGAATAATGCATTTGGTAAAGTATTTGTTTCTTACAAGTTGTAAACATGGTTGAAAAGAACCATTTCAATGACACAGGTGCAGTAACTGATGCTTTTCTAAAGGGAGGGTGGATTATGTGGACCCCTTCATCTGGGGTTGTTTTTCACGGAAGAAATAGGAAGTACTACTTTGGGTTGACACATTTTGCATATATGGTCCTAATGGCATGCATGGATGTAGGCAGGCATACTCACTGCATTCAAGTGTACTTTTTCTGAAGGTCCCTCAGAATCCTTACATCTCAAAGAACACATACTGACCAGCATGGTATGTATTCGTTGCAACAGTTATAAAATGTGTTATTGTAAATAATGATTGCATGCAATTGTTACCTTGGAGCTTCTCTCCCATGGCCTCCACTGAAAAACAGCACCTGTTCCCTGTCGGACTTTCCCAGTAAAAAAATCCATCCATCCACCCTCATCCCCTTTTCCCATTTTTGCACATGGGGTCAGGGCAAACAATGAAATAAATGTCAAAGTGTACAACTGTATGGTTTAGAACCATCAAAATATGCGGTACTTATGTATTACTGCGAAAATGTGGTTGCGCTAATACGTAGGTGCCATAATAATAATAATAATAATAATTATACCCATTTGTTAACTAGGCAGGCCCACTGGACACACAGTCCCATTTCAGAGGTGATCTGGGAGATATGTCTGGTTAAGTGACTTGCTCAAAGTCATAAAGTAGGCAAATGAGGGCTGACAGAATCAGACCCTGTACTCCAGGAACTGCAGCTCAAATCCTTAACCCTCTGTGACAACTTAGAAAAGAATTATAATTGCATAATATTAGTACTAGTCTAGTACTACATAATGTCTCAATCTAAATGAGACAAACAACGGAGCTCTGAAAAACCCTTGAAACACCTTTATTGTTCTAAGTGCTTTTCTCAGTGAGCTGTCTGACTTCAGGGATAAACCCATAAAATGACAGAACCCTTAAATAATCACCAAAAGTCACATGATCTCACTGTAACATAAATCAATTAAAAAAACATAAAATGAATATTATATATACAAGACCTATAAAACAGTACATAATTTATGAAACCAGTTAAAATAATTGAACATTTTTACAACTCTAATTCAGCCTTCAACCTCAACACACTACTTATGGAAATTGTTTCATTCAAGCCCGGGGGGACCCAGCATTACATCTTAATTGCTACCTTAGCTCATTATATTCAAGATAAAGGTCTGCTGGGCTACCTCTATGTCCTAAATCTACCTAGCGCTACAGCTATAAACTTGAATTTGTGTGTAGGATATTTTTAATATGCTTGGCTAAAGCATTTCTATTGTCTCCCTTTTGGATATCATATAGATGTTGGTACACCTTTTCCTAAATTTTCTTTTGTTTTTTCCAATATTGAAACTTTCACATTGTTGGCACCTTGCCATATAAACCACCCCCATGCTGTTACAATAAAATGTGTGGGCAAGTTTAATTATCCCCCAGTTCTGATATATACCTCAGTCCCTTCTAGAATAAATCTACATTGGGGCATTGTCCACACTTAGCCATTCCCCCACTTGTTTCCCTAATTGTAGCCCTTTCCAGAAGAGATTTAAAGGATAATTCCTTCTTATAAACAACGGTGGGAGTTGACCCTCTCTTCTCCAACATATCCGGTTCAACCCTGAATATGTTCCAATTGTGGCTGATGATCTCTTTAATACCTCCAAAATGTAAACTGCATGGCCAAATTAACGCCTTCTGGAAGTCCCCACTTTCAAGTTGGGCCTTCATATTGCTGTTACTAAACATCAAGCCATCATCAAAATCCCCAATAGGGGAACAAAATGTCCATCATACCTTTTCTTTTTAATCTCATTGAATATATTACTAAGAAAGGGATCAGGGTACCCTCTTTGTCTTTGTTTATCTATTCCTCCAGGGAATCTAGGGTGGTTTCTTCTTATTCAAATACAAAGTCCATTGCCTTTGCTGCTGCTGCTGTGCAAAAAAATTGATAACACCAATTAAAGTTCATTATGATCTGTATGAACTATTTCTCTATAGAAATCACGGACAAGGCACTCAGTCTTTCTTGCCCCATGATAGTACATATAAAGCTTTTAATTCTGCTCAGAACTGTAAAGCATATATCATTCTCACTGATTGACATAGGAGTGGTGGATACAATCAACAAGAGAGTGAAAGTCTCTGAAAAATTTAGTGGTGAATGAATTGTCAGTCAAGAAATTTACATCTTAACAGTACTTACAAGTTTTTCCATATTCTTTATGAATCCAGAGTACTTCAGGTTCAGTCCTGAGTTTTTCCATTTTGAGGAATGCGCATGTTTTCCATGGTTGTTATGACTATGTTTTTCGGGAACTGCTTTTCATTTTCTTAAAAGTGTTAATGTAGCAGCAGATGGGATACCTGAGGATGCCTAATCTGTTAAAACTAGGATTCTTCCTGTAACTTTTTCATAGCATAGCCTTCTGCTGCAGCAAAAGATAATGTCTGGTGTAGTGTTTGAGTTCTTGATGGCCATCATGTGCATTTTCCCGGTATGACCTCTGCTAGTAGATGTTTATTTGAATTTCCATCTATATTTTATCCATTGCATTTAAAAATACCAGTACATTCTTTTCAGCTTTGGTTGCATCACTGGTACAACAGTGAAGTTTTTGAAGCTGTCTGTATAGAGTGCCACCATAGGTCATTACAAGCAGTTAGCCACAATGTCATCCTGTCATTTCCAAACATTTTGTTTAATCCGCATTCTTCTGGCATTGCTGTCTCTGTGGATGTAGGAATGCATGACAGTTAATCAAGACACTCAGGCAATAGGCCCAAGTTATTTTGGATATTGAAATTTTATTGTGTTGTACAGATGGGTCTAAATTACGCTATTGAACTTTTAAAAGTTTGAACTTCATATGGTTGACACCATATGATTGAACTTTTACAAAGTTTGAACGTTTCAACGGAGCTCTCCGTACAGTGCGGGATAGGAAGATTTCCCTTTCATGCACTGTAGTGCGATCGCGGAGTTGGTATATTTAAAGAGCGGGGTGTGTGGGGGCGCAGCCCCCCATGTGGAGGGTGGATTGCCCCCCTGCTTAAAATGTTCAGGTAGGTTTTTTCTGTGTTTTTTTTATTAGTTTTTTGAACTTTTAAAAGTTCGATCATATGGTGTCAACCATATGACGTTCGAACTTTTAAAAGTTTGATAACGTAATATGGACCCTGTACAGACATGTGACATGTATTATGCTGCTATATTGGACGGCATAATCTGTTTATATTGTTGAATTTCTGCATGTAGTATTTGGGTGCTGGCAACTGCATTCTCTCTTCTTTCTGCTTATTCCAGCTTGACTATAGTCTAGTGTCCCTTGCCCTTGCTATGTTCTGCATTCTCTCTTCCTTTTGCAGACTCCAATTTTTACACTAAATGCTTGCTTTCCTTGACCATTTTACTATTACCTGTGTGTTTTTCCCCTCCCAGTGCCTACTTAAAGGCCCCTTTCTCCAAATCTGTGCTGTAAACTAAGCTACTCTCCTTTCTAGCTCCTCATGCCTTTTCTAGTCTTCTCTTCCCTTTTTACTGCTCCTTGCAAACCTGGGAGGCCTCTCTCTAGGCCTTCTACCTTTTTTCTCTCAGCCTTCAACCTGTAACCTTCAATATTTCTCTCTCTGTCAGTCCTCTGCCTTCTAATTTACTCTTTCTGCTTGCCCCTAATATTCAGTACCCCTTCATTAATTGTTTTGTCTCTTCTAGAGAATTTTTTACCACCCTAAGCTCACTGTCTAATTGTCATTACATTTCTCTTTTATTTTAGAGTAGTCATCTACACAGAAAAGTGACCTCAATACCCCCCTAACGTGAACACACCTGGCCGAAATTCTATCAACTGGCCCTGTAACTGATACCAGGACTGTTGCTGTCTAGCCAAGGATGGGAGGAAGAAAAAAAAACACCATCACAAGATATATATATATATATATATATATATATATATATATATATATATATATGACCCAATTGCTTCTTCCTCACCTAGTGTTAACAACATTTTTGTCTTTTTTCAAATTAAACTAGGCTGTGACGTGCAAACATATTTCTTGGCTTACTAACCCCCACCACCACCTTTCTTCCACCCCCACTGAGTATGCATCTCTTCCCCCTAGTCTCTGTATCATTTTGGCACCTAACTAACTTTAGGAAAGTGTGCTAAAGGCTAAGACTTTCCTGCCTATCTCCTCTTTTCTAAACCAAGGGCTTATTCCATACATTATCAACATTTGTCCTTACTCACCTAATCTCTCCACTCTAAACACTGTACTACTCACTAATAAACTTAAGTGCAAGTCCCAATGATAATTTTTGAAGCATAGTGATCTGCTGATCCTGTGCCTGCTCCTGGCTCTGCCCACTCCATTTGCCCTCACTTTGCTCTGGCTCACTCTGCTCCCCTACCCTACCCCCATTCTCATCCACCCCCAAATCATTTACATTTATCCTAACCAAAGCTCCACTTACCTCTACTGCTCACCCAATCATAACCTTCCTCTAATTCATTCTTCACTACACCTTCTATTTTACTAATTGTATAATTGAACATCTCACACTGCACCCCCCCTATATTCTACCACACTGTCTTTATGGTCCAGTTTATCTTACAATGAAATCTTACTCTTTACTACCCTTCATACCTCACCATTATAACATGCCATTCATCACCAACTTAGTACTACTTACTCTCTCTCTAGCCTTCCTCTTTCTACAACTACTTACTTCTCCCAAAACCATACATGAATATTACAAGCCCACTCAAATAACTGCTATTCTTCTGCCCAAACCCACTCACTTCTCTGACATAGCACCGTCTCTATATGCAACATGTACCCCCCCTCCTTAAAAGCTTAGAATGCTAAACTTACATGTAAAAACTAAAATAAAACTAAGTTCCATACATGCATACAACACAAAGAAAAACTTGCAGCTCATTAATCCCACCCCATACACACTCACCACAACCTAATACTATGTGGTGACATTCACCCCAATCCAGGACTCGCCCACTCCCCTATTTATCACAAGAACTGTCACAAAACCCTTAACCTCAGTACCGTCAACCTTCAAAGCATCAGAAACAAAATTCCACATCTCTATGCCTGGACTGAACACTATTAGCCAAATATTGTAGCAGCAACTGAGACTTGGCTAAAACTTTATATAAAAATTCTGAATTCCTCCCTTCAGGCTTCACTTGCCTGAGAACAGATAGGCCCAGAAAAAAGGTGGGGGCATTGCTGTCATATACTGTAATACTTTTAATATAGTCCTATATAACAAACCCACTCCCACATTTTCTACAGCTGAAATACTAATATCCTACGTGAAAATGAATAGCCCCAAAAGCATTTGCACTTAGTCACATATATCCTCCTGGGTAGCAATATCCCAATACTTGAAGAAATACTAGCCAGTTCATCCAAAAATATAGAGAATGAAACAATCATACTTGGTGATGTGAATATTAACTGGTTAGACATCATACATCATCACCCAACAAACAGTCTCTGTTTATTTAAGTACACCTAACTCATTACTACCATAACCAAACCCAACAAAAACAATGGCTCAGTATTAGACTAAGTCCTTGTCTCTGACTCTAGTAAAATCTCCTCCACTGGCACTCTACCTAAGAGCATTAGTGATCACCTACCAGCATACATAATTCGCAGACTAACTTCAGTGCTTAATATACACCACTATAAGCATACCAGAGACCTATCCCACTTCTGCCCAACTATCTTTAATGATACCCTGTGAAATATCAGATGGCATCCACTTAAAGTCCTACCACTGAATGATGTTGTTGAATTCTTTAACTCAACTTTCCTCCATGTACTAGACAGTCTCACTCCTCTCCGACAAAGGAGAGTGAAAGCCAACCAAGCCAGTTGGCTTACCAAATCCACCAAACAACTTATGAAAGCTAGGGATAAGGCCTGGAAATTATGGCATACAAGTAAAACCCCTGCAGACTTCACTCAATACAAACAACTGCATAATTGAGTAAAGCAACTTGTCATCAAAAACAAACAAGACTACTATATTACTCTGCAAAATGACCATATGCAAAATCCTAAAAAGTTCTGGAGGTCCATAAACCTTCTGTTATACCCAGGCAAATCACTCTCCTGATCCAGACATGGACCCAGCTGAAACTGCTTCACTTTTTAATTCATTCTTTAAAAGCAGTATAGTCAATCTCATTGCCAGCTTCCCACTAATCAACCAGCTGCACCCAGACCCATCTGCTGCAACAAGACCAAACTTTTCTCTCATACTCATACCTACCTCCACCATAAAAAAACTCCTGCTTAAACGTAAACCTGGATCAAATGCTCCAGAAAACTTATCACCAGAATTCCTCCAATAATCAGCAGGCCCTATAGCCTATCCCATAGTATACTACTAAACAGACCCATCCAAGAGTCCTTCATTCCCTCCATCTGGAAAAAGGCATTTATCCTCTCTCTCCACAAAGTTGGAAGCAATAATGATATATCTAACTTCTGTCCAATTGTCATCCTCCCTCCCATCTCCAAAATTCTGGAAAAATGTATCCATAGCCACCTACTTAACTACCTACTGCAACACAACCTCATCTCCCCAAGCCAACATGGGTTTAGGCCTAGTCATAGCACCATCACTGGTCTTATATCTTTCTTGGACACAATCAAGCATGCTCAAGACACAGGATAAATTCTCTCCTCACTATTTCATGGGCTTTCCAAAGCATTCAATGTTGTCTCCCACCCACTTCTTCTGACCAAACTCTCCAATTTAGGCATATCTCACCCTACCCTAGACTGGTTTTCCTACTACCTTACAGACAGACAACAAGAAACCAGATGGCACCAATCCCTCTCTCCGTTCTTCAACATCAATACTGGAGTCCCACAAGGGTCCATACTAGGTCCACTGCTCTTCAGCATTTTCATTAATTATTTCCATACCAGCATACCTTGTGCTAGTGTAATCCAATATGCAGATGACTCCACCATCATCTGCATGGCCAAGTCTACTTCAGAACTACTTACACTCACCCAAAATGCCTTCACCTCCACTGAAACCAGGATGTATAATAACTATTTAGCCCTAAATGCTAATAAAACCAAACCTATGTCATCCATCCCCCAGAACAACACCTCTAACCAAAAATGAATTTACCATCAACTCACGCAACAATACTTGCCTCAAAGTAGTCCTATATACCAAACCTCTAGGGGTCATCATAGATGAACATCTAACTTTCCACCAGCATATTAACACAAACATCAAAAAAAAAAAAAAACATCAGAAACTAGGCGCCCTGTACAGACACAAACACTTCCTCACCTATGCAGCAAGACTATCCCTTGCCTCTTCCTTTCTACTTCCATCCTTGCTCTATGGTGCACCTCTCCTTACTAATATACAGTCCTTTCTTAAATCCAAACTGGACTCATGCTACAATAAAATCACAACATTTGCAACCAGCGCCAAACACTTGTCCAACCACTGCGTATTACTCCAACATCTAACCTGACTAGAAATTAACATCTAATATACCAGCAACTAACCAAAGCTCATAAGCACTACAACACCACCACACTTAGTTATCAACTGTATAAAACAACATTATACATACCATTCTACAGACTTCCTGGCAGTGACAATATAACTGCATAGAATTTAATATATCCATATATATATATATATATATATATATATATATATATACTTAATGAACTGCACCTTGGACCTTGCCTCATGTGAATCTGTCTACAGCAAATAAAGATTTTTCTTTCATTTTGGATTTTTAAGTTTCCTCAGGCACAAGCTGCCTGATGCAGCTTAAGTAAATGGTAAATACCTGTCTACTTCAACTAGCATCCAAAGAAGACCCCCCTGAAGTCACATTTGTACCTACAAAGCAGCAGTAGGAAGGCTAATAAGGTGTAATTGCTTTAGTTTATAAAGGGGAGTACAGCTAAATACTGAGCTGTCTTAAGAAATCAAAGCTCTGAACATGAGCAGTATGTGGTTTCATGAGTTTTGAGTCAGTGATTGGGGAAATTTACTATTTTACAAGAATTATATATTACAAAATAATTAAAATCTATATATTTGGAGTCACTGATGGTGAGCAGCTTAGTGGCAGGAGCTGCCCCAACTCTATGTATAGCAGCATACAATGTACTTGTAACAATTTACAGGCGCACACACAGGCATTGCAGTATTTTACTACTAAGTGCTACCCTCATTAATCAAAGAACTGCATATTTTACTACGTCCACTCATAATGCCAATGTTTACCAAGTGGAATTTAGTTGACAAGGGAATTTTATGCTCAAAGAAGAGAGAAAAAGCCTACTGTATGTCAATGAAGAGAAAAATGAGATTGTCTCAGACATTGCATTCAAATGTCTAGAACAGATGAAACAGCTGCACTTGAGAAATCTAACCAAGCACCTGCTGATGTCAAACGTAATGAATATCTCTCACCTGTGTTTATTGACAGAAGGCAGACATTCTTGAAAATTTCCAGACTTGGCTTTTACCACTCTAAAGACATTAAAAGGGTAAAATCTTTTTTCTTGGAAAGGGAAATAATGTGGTTTGGTTTCACTGAAGACCTGGTAGCTCACAAAACTTGGCTTACTGCAAGTGGTTGAATTATCTTAAAATGATATAAGAAAATGCAGTTTTAATAAATGATGAAATAAACTGAAGTAAAGCCACTTACATAAACAGCACTCATTAGAATACAAGATAACTATAAACCTTCTTAGTAGAAAATGACACTAGAAACTGCAGAATAACAAACTAATGTGTTATTACACTGTTAGTACTTTAAGCAAAACAATGTATACAGTTTTCAGACTACATGCTACTGAACCAAATATCTTCATGTACTAATGTCCTACTGTACACAGGGAATTCTTAGCATAAGATAGGGAGATGTAATATCTCAGGCATTCAGTGGTTGTCATGCATCAGAACTTTTGAACTGCAGTATCCTTTATAAATATTAATAAGTGGGTTCAGAGCCCTTTTCCCATTATTGGTTTCTCTACTGAGGTGTGCATGTAGGAGTTTCTCAGCAATTGAAATATGTCCACTGCTTTAGTTGTTGCTGTTGTCCTCTTGGAGTCTGGGCTACTTATTAAAACCCTTGGCTGAGACTGAAATTTGTCTGAATGGATTAGAGTTGTGAATAAATAAACAAATAGATAAAAACATGCACACATTCATAAATGCATAAACATATCTATTAAATCACTTAAGGTGTTTTGGACTTTTACTCCAAGTGTTGTGTTAAAACTGTTTCATTGTCTTTAAGCACATGACATGCAGAGCAAAATGCACCTCCCCAGCCTATGTGTTGCTTGCTGTAATACTCATCCTTCAGCCGGAGTCATTATTGCAGTAGATTGGGCCACCACTGACCCACTCAGGAGGGGAGAGACCATGCTGGTTGCCACTTTCACCCTCCTCATCTGCCTCCTCTAGCACCCAAGGTACTAGTGATTCGAGGGTCATCTGGTTTACATTGCTTCAGAGATGAGCAACTTCTCCAAATATTACCAACAAACAAAGTGTCTGCAACCCTTAATTTTCCTTAATCTCCCACACAGTGAGAAGTACTACAGGAAAGGTAACACCTAGCTTACCAATCTGCATACCTCTCAACTGTACAGATTTTCACAGGATGTCCAAATTTTGGCCTCATATCTTTGGTCCATTTTTCATAAAATTGTGGTTTTCTGGCAAATTAGTGGTAAATCATTAAACATTGAAGATTGAAAATGATGACAGACATTTACGTTTCAGACTTCATATCCTTCAGAAAAATCATGCTAATGCAAAACCTGTAATTCTATCAACTTTCTAAGTTTATATGAGCAATATTTAAAAACTGTCCATATTTTGGGCCTTTGTCCCACTTTTATTTATGGCTTTGTCCAGATTTCTTGCTGTAAGAGGTTGAGAGGTATGCCAGTCTGCACGCTTAACTGTGTTCATTATTGCAGAGCTGTATCTAGGAATATTGATTTCCGGGATTCCTCATATGATCACCTCTAAAAAAATGCCTCCATTGTTAAAGGCAAAAATGTCTGTAGGCAAAGAGCTACTATGTTTATATATAATAGTGTTCCATCTTTCCTAAATAAATTGCAAAAAGAACTACTATATCTTCTTGAATTTGGGTTTTATTGACTTTCTGTACTCTATTTCTTTCATTGATCTTAATATGTCTGTCCATCTGTATTACATCAAGCAACTCTTTTAGATCATTTTCTTATAAACTGAGGGCACATACTTTGTTCTCCATTTCCTGTGGGCATTTTACAGAAAGTTCCAGAGCATCTTCCTGTGCCACATTTTCTTCAGGTTCATTGTGTCATCTGTTGCTCTTTCATATGTGAACTCACTGGCCTGTTACTCCACAACATTGACTGAGTTGCCACAGTTTCTTGTTCCTTCCCTTGTTGTAGAACTCCAACTGGAATGTTATATTGGTTGCCTATGGAAGGCTCCAAAGTATCTTCATATGGCAACTGATTAGATGTTTTCCATTCCACTGGTTTCTCCTTAATTTGGGGATCCATTGCACTATCCTGCTCTAATGTTATTACAGTTAGATTTTCAACACTAAATCCTTCACTTAACAGGTAATCCACAACCTCAGTTTCTAGTTCTTTAACTTCTCCATTATTAATCTCCTTTTTTACTTTCTCTCTTTGTTTTCATAGGTTCATAGGTTCATAGGTTCATACTAGGCTATCTGCCCAAGGGCATTTATAAGCCTAGCCCATAGTTATGTGGCTTTCGCCACCCCTTTAGTTTGAATAAAAACTATGCCTATCATTTTGCTGTGCCTCTGTCAAGCAGTGACACTGAAGTAATCCCTGGGGTATATCTGCAATCTCCCATCCATTGGTCAAGATTCCTCTTGAACAAGGCCAGAGAGGTGCTCTGCCTCACATGTACCGGGATTTTGTTCCACAGCATAGGGAGTCTCTGGGTGATGAATCTGTCCCTCCAGCACGTTCTATTTATAACCGTGTCAAGGTTTAAGTCTCCCGCCCTTGTGGTTCTGAGGGATCTAGATTTTTTGAGGTGAAGCATATTCATCAAATCTGGGTTTGACATGGCCTTATATGTCAGGCACAGGTCACCTCTGAGCAAGCGGTATGAGACTGAATAGAGCTGGAGTTCTTTCAGTCGGGCAGCATAAGACATATTTTTGAGACCCTTTATCCTTTTGGTGAGGAACATTTGGGGCCTTTCAAGCTGCAGCAGGTGTCTGGTCAGATACATTCCGAACGGGGCATTGTACTCAATCATAGGTCTAATGAGTGATGAGTACAGGGGGACGATGACCTCCCTTGATCTAGATGTGAATCCCTTCATGATCAGGTGGGCGATATAGAAGGTTTTCCTAACTACTTCTTATTTTTTGTATTGTAAAATTTTTTATATCCAGATGTCTTTGATGTCTTTCTCTTCAAATATGTTTGGTGCTGCTCTTTTTTGTACTGATTAGTTTTGCTTTCTCCTTTGCATAAATATTGCACCATATTAAATCTCTTGCTTTCCCACGTCCATATTTCTTCAGATGTCTCCTGCTCCTCCTGTTTCTCCTTACGTGGGGAACTCATTGATCCATCATGCTGTGCTATAACCTGTGCTAGACTTCCTACACTAAATCCTTCACTTCGCAGGTATTCCATAACTTCAGCTTCTATTTTTTTTACTTCTACTTTACTAATCTTCTGT